>NW_026555834.1:0-48805 GCF_029017545.1 Prosopis cineraria | reverse complement strand
AGAAGGGTAGGTGCCAGGTGGGTTGATGAGCATTAACGTGAAGAGGTCGGCTAATAGTAATGGAAAAGGCAAAGGATGAGCAATTAGCAGCTCGCCATTGGCAGGGAGCAATTAGCATTCAAGTTAGTAGTAATATAGTTGGTTTTCGGTTTTCGCTACTAAAGGCAGGCTTGTCATTGGGAGCTCCGCCTAGTCATCCATCACCTTCTCATTCGTTCAAACGATCAAACTAGATTCTTACTCGTTGAGCAGTGCGCACTACACAAATTTAATAGAAAATGGAATGATAAAGAATTTTAAAATAAAATACTCTAATTATCTTTTTATTTTATCTTAATTATACATATCTCTCTTTATGTTGAAAATATATACTTTAGTCAAATCATTGACGCCATTAACTAATATTATAAAAAAATTTAAGAATATATTTTTTAATTGAAAATTATATTAAAATAAATCTTATTTACTAATTTGCCCTTCATCATACTAAATTTTGTACTAAATCTCTAATATCTATTTACTATTTACAGTTTGTTTAATATTAACTAGTAATTTATTTACCTATTTTGATAAAATAAAAAATTAATTAATTTTACTTAAAAAAGAACTTGATAAAAATTGATTAATTTGTTTAACAAATATACGTATAATGAAATATATTTAAAAATTTTAAAATTATAAAATTGAGATATCAATATTATATACTCAAGATTATGACATTTTTATAATTTTCTAAATATATATATAATATATGTGTGTGCGCGCGCGCGCGCGCGCTTTAAAGACCTTTTTAGCTAACGCACATATTTAAAATATTATTAAATAAATAAGTCTAAATATTTAAAATTATCAGAACAATAAAAATTTAGAATTATAAAATTAATCAACTTTATAATATAATAAAAATTAATCAATTTAATAATATAAAAATGTGAAATGTATGTATTAAAATTATTATTTTTGGACAAAGATAAATGTTTAAATATTAAATGATTGTTAAGTAGAATTTATGCTAAACAAGGGTATTTTAGTCAAAACAAAATATCAAAATCAACTAATGATTAGATGGATAAGACTATAATCTTAAAATCAAAAAGGATGGTACAACATAGGTCTATAAGTTTTTAAAAAGAGAATCACATTTAAAGACCTATAAAGAATATTGTTCACGAACAATAACTAATAACAAGTTATCATTGGAGAAAAAACAAGTACATATTTCTATTTTAATAATAATTCATTCTGTATTAATCATTATCTATAAATAACATCTTTCGCAAGGCCTTGAATGTGATTTTTCCCTTTTTTAAAAATAAAGGGGAGATCTTTGTAAGTTATATTAAAGGTTTAATAAGCATTTTGGACCCTGAAATATTACGCGAAAAGCGCCTTGGATCCTAAACTCTTAAAATGTGTAAAATAGACACTCAACTTTTAAATTAATATCAAATTACTCCCATCATTAACTCTTTTTTAATAGAGCTAGGAATACGGGTGAGCTCCGCCTTTAAGGGCCCAGCCCTAAAGCCTGATTTTTTATTTTGAACTCCATTTTTTAAACTCGGCCCTTATGTGAAGGGCTCAAGGCCGGACCTGTAAAGCCCTTTTTCAAAAAAAATAAAAATAATAAAAATAAAATTAAACATTATAAATTAATTAAAATATTTTGAAATTAAAAAAATTAAATTCTCATAATTTTTTAAAAATTAAACAACACACATTTAGAAGTCTAGTAATAAAATTTAAATCTTCGTTAAAAAATAATTTATTTTTTATAAATACACAAACATAATAATTATAGAAAAATAAAAAATATTAGGAATTTTATACTATATACTGATATTTATTAAATTATATTAAATTAATTTTCAAATAAATTAAAATTAATAATAAGATAATGTATGTAGGATCAGGTGAGCAGGTCATTGGCTTCAAATACATGTTCCACCAAAGAAAATAATAATAATAATAATAATAATAATAATAATAATAATATAACAGGGCTTGAAGAGCTACCTGAGCCCGAGCCCTTTTTTATAGGACTTATCAGGGCCAAGCCCTCAAGCCCGATTACTTTAAAAAAAATTATGTTCAAAACCCGAACCCTTATTTAAACAGGGCCTCCAAGCCCGACCCTCCAAGCCCGGCCCTTATTCCCTACTCTATTTTTTAACGCCGTTACTATTTACCATATGGCCTAGTCAAAATACTGATGTGGCAGTATCTTATTGATGTGTTATTCATTAATGAGTACCACAGAATCTAAACTATTATGCGAGTAGCATCCTGGACCTTGAACTTTGAAATTTCAAGCAAATTACTCCCACCGTTTATGCATAAAATATTGATTATTATTTAGACTAAAGTAGCCTCAATGTGGTCTACTATGATAAATGCATCATTGGTCGCAGCAAACGACCTATACTTTTGTGAAATGTCATTTTTGCCCCTTTTTTGCAATGTTTTACAAGTGATTGGTATCACATGCTTCCATATATTCTATAATTCTAATTTAGTTTTATTTTGTATAATATTTATTTATTTAATAGTGAAAATGTGGAATCCCATTAGAAAAGAAGTTTAAATATAAGAGGATTCTACAGACGATGAATGTGAAAGCCAACGATTTCATCAACAAATTTAAAACTAAAATTAACTGTTTAATTAAAATCCTCTCATTTAAACTTCTTTTCAAATGGGATCCCAAGTTTTTACCATTAAATAAATAAATATTATTTAAAATAAGATTAAATTAGAGTTATAAGATATACGAAGCACGAGATACTAATTGTTTGAAAAAAAAATGCATAAAAGGGAAAAAAATCATTTCACAAAATTATAGATAGTTCGCCGCGGCCAATGATGCATTTACCGCTGCAAACCATGCTAAAACTAATTTGATCTACATAATAATCAATGTTCTATACATAAACAGTGGGGGTAATTTATTTAGAATTTCAAAGTTTAAGGTCAAGGAAACTACTTACACAATAGTTTAGGGTCTATGATGCTCATTATCAAATGACATATCAACAAAGGACTATCACGTCAGCATTTGATTGGCCCCATGGTGAACAGTAATGATGTTATGAAAGAGTTAACGATGAGGGATAATTTGTTATGAATTTAAAAGTTTAGAATCTATTTTACACATTTTGAGAGTTCAGAGTCTATGGTGCTTTTCATGTAATACTTCAAAGTCTAAAATACTTATTAATCCTATATTAAATAAAGGAGAGCTCGGTGTATTTCGCCCATAAATTTAATAGTATTACTGTATTACGTCACATGAACAACGGAATCACAATGATAGTCATGTCTTAAAAGTTAAAGCAACATCACAATGTCTTAGTAGAGTTAACCTAGGTCCTTAGAGATCTATCTAGACAACATTATCCATTGTTATCTATACAATTGACCATTCATAAATGCTTGATATGGAAGACATGATCCTACATTATGCAACCATTGATCGCCCTTGATTTTTGTTTATATTTATTGCAAATGATTGGATTATGAGAAATTGTCTTCGTTGCATTCTATAGGGCCACCTATTTTTAGAAAGATTCACGTCCATCTAATGAATAAAGGCTTTCTGATTAGGATTCAAATAATGAAATGTGATAGCTTTGATGTCAATTCTTCCCAACAACAAAACTCAAAGTCGAGTGCCATTACATAAGCCTCATATCTGATTAACATTTCTTAAAAGAAAGATTAGGATCCTACCTATAGTTTATATGGTGCATGTAGAACCAAATTATAAAATTACTACACAAGTTTGAAGTTTTAGATCAAGTTAAGATTTGTCCAAAAGAATCTTTCTACTTCAATTCAGTGATATAGCTCCTCAATGATCAATTGGAGATGCAAGTTCAGGTATACCATTTGAGGCCAAAAATATATTTTCTAATGACTAATGTTCCAATTTAAAATTAAAGGAAAGAAATATTAATGGAGTGAGTGTGAATTTAATTAAAATAATCATGAAAAAATATACCTAGAGGTCTTTTTAGTTTTCCTCAATTTTAAATTAAGTCATTGTAATTTATTTTGTTTCAATCGAATGCTTATAATGATCCATTAAATTTTTTAATCTTGGGATGTTAAAATCCTATAATTTTTCCTCTTAAAAACAAAAATAAAAAATTTTATATTTTATTAAAAGATTATATAACTTTAAAGTAATTATATAATTTTTATAACTCAAAATATGTGTAACTAGATTGTCATATAATTAATTTTTATACATATAAAATTTTCATTAAAAATTAATAAAAATGTAAACAGTGCATTAAATTAAATTTTCTTTTTTGATTTTGACCAAAAGTATTGAATTAAATTGTTTCTAAACTCCAAAATTATTTTTGTTTTGGGAAATTTAATAAATAATTATTAATTTTAACGTTAAGATTAAGATATCTAGTGGATCAAACTATAATGGTTTGATTAAAATAAAAAAATTATAAGGACCTAATTCAAAATTGAAGAAAACTAGAAGAACATGCAAATTAATTTTTGAAATAATCATTTAGAAAAGCAAGAACTTAGATCTTAAAGATCAAATAATTTCATTTAAACACTTAATCCAAAAACATCTTCATATAATGATAACATGACAATGACATTCCACTTACAAATAACAAGTTCGTATCAAATAATTGGAGATGCATAGCTCATTGTAAGGAAATTTATTCATGAAAATTAGTTTGCTTAATATGATTAGTTTAAAAGCAACAATTTCAAGACATTTTTTAGCAAGACTTCATCCAAACAAATAACAAATATAGACATAAAGTCCATAAGGACAAATAACCATTCAAACTTGACAAGCGTGGCTATAAATCACAAAATAAGCATAGATACAAGATTCACAAATTACAAGCATGAGTAAAATTTAATTTTGTTCTATCAAATAAATCTGTGTGATTAATTTATCAAGCTAAACTAAATATGTTTTGTTGTTTCCCTTGATAGCTAATGAAAAAACAGAAAGTGGAAATTAATTTATGATTTTGATTCCATTTCAACTTGCATCATATTTGTTGTCTTGGATCTTCATTTTCATCCAGGCAGTCTTATTTTCTTAGTTAATAAAATAGCAGTCTTTACTCTCAATACATAAAGGGGTGACTGCTCTTTTATTTTGTAATTATGCTTGTGTTCTTTGAATTGCCATATTTTTATCTAATCTCTACTCCATTTTATCAACCGTTTTACTATTGTCATGTTCTTTAAGCCCTGACATGTCGTAATTATATCTCCTTTTACTTTTGGAGGTGTTGCCCATAGAGTAATGATAAGTAAGCAATTTATAGGATTGATAATGATTGATTATGTGAATGTGCGCCTTAGTACAGTTGCTACAGCTGGTAAGTCTTCAAAAATTTTCCCCCAATTGCTGCCACAAAGATATTGTTTTGCTAATGGCTGTCATGTTTTATACTTACAATTTTCAAGCTTTCTTTCTACCATATTCATTAAGTGCACATTTTTTGTTTTGTTGCTTTGATTTTGATGTCTGTACATATGGGAGCTTAGTAGTTCAGCTTGGTGCTTTACATCAACAAGAAGCGAAATTTTGGTTAGATGCAACTGTGATCTCCTCTTTAGATGCCCACACACGATGTCAATTGGCAAAATTTTACTCATTATCTCTTCTTTAGACTTTCAAACGCAGAATCTAAAGCCTAAGCCTCCATATGATTAGACCGACATTATAGCTCACATCGGATATCATGTTCTTTACACCCAGAAGCAAAACACTTGTGGTCTATGGAAGCTGTTACATGTATTTTTATTGATCGATTTGTACAATGTTGTTTGTGAATGTCTGAAAAAAATTATTTTAGGGAGGATTCTGTATTCTTGCCTTCCTGGTATAATTCAATCCCTAGAGTGCTTGTTTATGAATAGTTTTGGAGGGACTATTATATTTATCTTTATCAAGAATTTATTGATTTTTCTTCACATCTAAAGAATTTTTTTCAATTTAGTTTTTATATTCAACAGCATTATGATTACAATAATGTTATTTAGATTTTAGATGCTTGGTACTATTTATAATATTTGTTTATAAATCACTCTTTGATTGAATATAATGTAAGATTATGCTTCTATGAATAACATAGGGAGTAAATGCTTTGCCTACTATAATAATTTATCCAACAATAATACATTTATCACTTTTATTTGCTAGATTAAAATTCTCTTACCAAACATTTTATCAAATACTTTGTGTGTGCATTCGAAATCAAATAATAAAACAACTATCTTAAGTTTTAAATTTCTTTCCCAACAATTTTCCAGTCATCATCACTTAAATTTACTACGCTTTTCAAATTCATTTCTTTGTCAAAATTATATTTAAATCCAACAAGAATAGGATATAAATTCCTCATACACCATGACATGCAGACTAGAAATGAGGGACCAAAAGTGCTACATACATGAACATAACAAAGAGAAAGGAGAAGAGTTTTTGAGCATACCCGCACACCAAATCATGCTAGAGAAAAAGAAGGAAAAAAGCAAAGCTCTCATATCTACACTGGAACAGAGGCGATGTGAAAGGGGGAAAAAGAAGTTGCGAGCTGAATGAAAATTTGCAATGGCAAATAGATGGCAATGAGAAGGAAGAAGAATTGGAGGTCCCTCACTCACACCAAACCAGTAAAAATGTTGAACAAGGTAGGGGAAAGAAAAAGATCTCCAATGTTAGGATTTCATATTTTTATTTCTTCTAGCACATGTATGTTATTTTCATAAGTTAGCATGTTTAATTTTTGAGTCAATTATAGGAATGTGGCATGACCCTAGCATGAGATGAATCAGGTATATGGGAACAAATTGCACCAAAATCCAATATTGAATGAGTACAATCTGATTTTCTTTGCCTCTTTCTCTCTTCCTATAATAATGCTAAATTTTAAATTAAGTAAATTCTCTTTCAATTGATATTTACTTTATTTATTTCAATTCTATGACAAGTGAAGAGTAGAAATCTAGTGAAATTTATACTGATAATTTATATGGGGGGTCTAGAGTTAAATATCATTTAAGTCAAAGGTTAGTTTTTTTTTTATATGGGAAACTATTAAAGTGCCCATTGCTTCTTATATATAAACATATTATAAATAGAATATTAATATGATGGGGCCTTAAATGGTAATTTTTTTCCAACTAACTTTGGTTTGATTCTATAATTTTCCTCATAAGCTTTATATTTTATTTCTCCTTTATCTTTGTCGGTCTAATTGGCAGACGAGAATGAGAGAGAGTTCGCGAGCGTTCTCCATTTTTCTTCTCTTCTCCGTCACTCGAGCTTCATCCTTACCGTTAGTGGATTTGACTCCTCACCATCGCTTGAGCTTCCCCATTGTTCTCTATTTACTTTTAATTGTTAAAAATTTACTTTTTATTTTTTTTTAGATAAATGGCTACCCCATTTGAAAAGAATAGTGATGCTCCACCTACTGAAAAAAAGCATTCAAAGAGGTTAAACGGGGTAAAATTATTGTAAAAGCAGTGATACAAATTCAAGCAGTTGGTCATAAATTACCAGTAAATTAGAATGATAAGGGCCAACTAGTTAAGTCTTCTCAATTGGTCAGTTATATCAGGGTATTAGTTCGTCATTAAGTATAATGTTGCATTGCAAATTGGAGAAAGAAAAATGACCTGCAACTTGAAGAAGCAAAAAATAATATCTAGAAAGATCTTACAATATCTTTTAACTTGGATGAGAGTCATAGGCATTACATCATGAGAAAAGCAGCATATGCTCATAAAAAATTTCAAGCTACTCATACAACATATCATCTCAAAGATGTAAATGAAGAATTCAACCCTCATCTTCTTGAAATGTATCCAGAGATCCAGCAAGAGCATTGGGATGAATTTATTAAAATGCGCCAGCAGCCTAAATTTCAATAGATAAGCCAAGTCAATCGCTTTAGAGCCATAAATACTCCTTTTCAATATAGAGTAGGAAGAAAGAGCTATCCAAATATTGAACATTGTTTGGTAAGTTTCGATTAATATAATCTATTAATATTACTTATATATATATAAATATAAGGAAATGTTTTTTTAATCATTCTAATATGTTTTTTAAATAAAAAGAAGAAGCTGGACCTAATGCTCCAATTTCTCAAGCTCTTATTTGGAAGACAGCATAAGAAGATAAAGAAGGTAAATTACTCGATGAGCGCACTCACAAAGTCTAGGAGGATTGTGTGAGTACTAATATTTTAGTGTATTATTTTATTTATATTATTTACTTAATAATCAGTATACAATTTGTTCAACAGGAAGCATTATCACAATCAGTATCACAAGATGACGCAAGTGAACATGTGGATGTCCTTGGTAAGGTATTAGGAGCTCCAGAGGTCTCTGGTCATGTTAGAGGAGTTAGATTCGGCATTTCTCAGGGCACCTACTTTGGACGTCGGTCTAAAATTTTTACCCAAGATGATTTTAATGCTAGGAAGGTAGAAATGGAGGCAAGAATGAAAAAAAATGATTCAAGATTATATGGAAAAGAGATTTGAGCAAATGATTGGAGTCATAAATGTGCCACATGCTAGACCTAGTGATAAAGATAGCTGCTCATTCCATACTAAAAAAAGTTTTTCTAAAGTTATAATTTTTCTTTATATTATCTTCTCTTTATTTACAAATTATGTTTCATATTCTCTTAAAATATTAATTTTTTGATTTTTAGGTGAGTCTCAATGTCAATTATGGTTAGAATCACTACCTTGTCATGTTGTGGCACTCGGATCTGTGTAAAATGATAATAATGTTACTATATACTCTAGACCATTGCCTGTTGATCATTTAAAGGTAACCATAACTATTTCAATAAAAAATGATGCTGAGTTGCCAATGCAAATAGTAGATGAGGACATATTAATGATTTTTTATGCCCTTGAAACTTTTGTGGCTTGAGCTTCAGGTACAATAATTAATGATTTTTTTAAAATCATTCATGTTTTCTTTTGATCTTACCAATTAATTTTACATTTTGTAATCCTTAAAATCTAAAGAAATCATAAAGAAGCCAATCAAAGTGAAAGAAAAGCCATCGAAAGGATCTACCTCTGTAACTAAGGCAGGGAAGATCGACACAAAATCTACTCAGCTGAAATATCCTCATCAAAACACACTTGAAGTGATTATATGAACAACATTTAAAAATAAGATCTAGGAAGTAGAATTTGAAAAGTAGATTTATAGTGAAATGATTAGAAAAAAATTAGCTGCTGAAAATATTAATGAGATTTTGATTAAGGATTAGCTACAAACCACACAAATTAGTTTATACATCAGGTACTTTCTAAATTCTATTATTTATTGTGGTATTTATTTAATATTAATTGTGAATGTTTTTATTTTTTTCATTTTAGGTATTTGTATCATACTTTTGTGGTGTGCACTCAATGATAACAAAATTTTCATTTATTAACCCTCACAACACTAGTACCTACAGTGTTGAACATCATTCTCAAAAGAATACTGATGCATTCAAAGCTAAAGGCAAGAAAAACATTTTATTTTTAGCTCCTCACAATATAGGGTAAGTTGTTATTGTTATTTATCTTTAAATCTAGTTGACATTTTAGCTAATGAAATATTTTATTTTTTTTATGCAATATTAGGTCCTTGTTTATATCAATCCACTCCTCTCTGTGATTTATTATCTTGATTCATTAAGAGATAGTGACTTTAATAACTATAGATCTATGAGGATATTATTTAATTAGGAAGTTTTTAGTTATATGTTCTTTATATATATTTATTATAACAATTAGTTTTTACTTAGTATGCTTAATTTTTATAGGGCTGTAGCACGTTATCGGTGGTGAAGGTCTCCCTCCAAACACTGAAAAACCTGATCCTATTGAATTTTATACATAGAAAAGAATAAAGATTTGTATTATTTTTTTAATAAAACAAGTTGGTTTGTATTATCTAAATGATCGTTTGATTGATATTTTATGTTTGTTATTCTGAATATGCTGTTCTGAATTGATCCAGAATTTTTGAAAAATTCTGGAATGTCCAAGTTATAGGGAGACTTTGCTGGATTTTTGCCAGCAAATACTTATATTATATATATAATTTCACCCCTAAAGTGTTTTAAATTAAGTTGAAATTTGTTTCTACCATATTTTGATAATGACATCTTTTATTATTTTATAGATACCTACATGAATACAAGGTTGGGGATGTGGATACTATGCTATGAAGTTTATGAGAGAAGTAATCACACAACAAAAGTTGATCATTCCTGAAAATGTAAGCCAAAAGTTTTGAAATTAAATTAAATAATCTTAATTACTTATATATTGCTTTCATATCTTATGTATTATTTTGCTAGAGCAAGATTCTTGCATTTTATTATGGAGCAAATAGAAGATTTAATTGAAGAATGGTTAGAATATATTATTGATTGTTTGTGATAGGTATTTAGATTTCAATGTTAGAAAACTACCAATAGTTTCATTTGTTAGACTTGTTAGAAATTAGACTAGCTAGTTAGGAAATTGAAATTGTTGTTTTAATTTCAAGTTCTTTCCTTATATATAAATTTTTATGTTGATACTTTTTCTGGATTAGTTTTTGATATTGAGATTAGTCATACAAAAAGGAGAAAATTTAAGAAAAAGAAAATTAACAAATAGAAATGGCCTACGGGAATGCTCATTAGGGGTGGTCAGCGCTCTTGTGTATGAATATACAGGAGCGCTCTTGTATGGCCACCCCAATGGGAGCACTCGTTTAATGAGGGCTCCCGTAGGCCATCTCTAATGCTTTTTTTTTTGTTTATATATATGGGAGCCTTTTTGAAAAGCGCTCCTATATTTAAAACATACAGGAATATATTCTGGAGCACTTGACATGAGAGTGCTTTAAAAGCGCTTCCTAAGGCTAAAAAAAAGTGTTCCTGTAAGCTTATTTTATAATAGTGTGCTTTCGCCACTTTCATATCCCTCCATCACAGACCCTCCTCCATCTTCCCTCTCCCTCCATCTCAGCCTCTTCCCCCACTTCCCTCCCTTTCGTCTCAACCCCCCTCCCTCAACTCCTCTATCACCTCGGCCTCCTCCTCCCAATCCCCTGCCTCCCCCTCCTCCCTCCCCCCTCTTCCATCGGCCTCTACCCTTACGGGTCGGTCTTCCTCCTCCTCCTCCTTTCCTCTCCATCCAAGTATGATTCGTTTTCATCTTTTTTTAAATTTTAATTTATATATATTAATTATTGTTTTAATTTCATTTTATTTTTAATTTTATTTTAATTTAATTTTAGTTTCTATTATATATTTTGGTTAATTATTTTTAATTATTTTCTATGTAGAATTGCTTATTGGGAGTACCATTAATAGTTGCTTAATGCCTTAAATTGTTGTATATGTGATCAAATTATTGTTGTTTGAATTGTTTAGGTATAGAATTGTTATTTTTTGCTTATAAAATTTTTGGATGTCTAATTTCTAGGGAAAAATATGCCTAAATTTTTTGAATTTCATTCTTTTCCCTAAATTGCTTCAAATTTAGTTGTTATTGATATTAATTATTCTGGGAGTATTATTAGTGGCTTCATAAAGCCTTTGGTTGTTGCATTTTTTATTTGTTTTGTGTAAAATTATGAATTTTCTCTTGTTTTTTAAAATTTTTTGGGAGATTCAATTTTTAGGAGAGACTTTGTTGAAAATTTTTTAAACTTATTATTTTTCCTAATTACTTAAAATTTTAGATTAATTAGGAATTTATATTTTTGAAATAGTTTGAAGATGATGAGATGCACAATAGTTTTATTCTCCTTTAAGTAGTGACATATGGATCATAGTTGGATGAATGTTAAACAAACAAATAATGAATATGATAATGGGGTAAAGGAGTTTTTGAAATTTGTTAAGAAAAATGTTGTTGATAATAGTGAAAAGTTCTATTGTCCTTATGTAAATTGCTTAAATGAGAGGAGACTAAGTGTTATCGAAAGAAAGGCCAATTTGCAGTTGATAGTTTTTTTTAATGTGGATTTCTTTTAACTCACTCTATTTTGTAAGGACTACTGGTAGCTAATTGTTCTTTCATTGAACAGTAATATAGTCATCTTCTTATACTCCCTCTATTACAAACCAAATAAGAACATAAAGAAAACGATAGATTTGTAAGTGTGCTTATACAAAAACTATTCAATTCAATTTTTTATGGATATATTGAATACAAATCTCGTGATATTGATCATAAGGCAATGAAAACATACCAAAAAATGGTCCTGAAAAAGCATGCACATGAACTCAAGGATCTTACATGGATCAAGCCAAAGGTAAGTGAAACTAACACTTTATTAACCTATTCAATTATTAAGATTTATTGTCAATTTCTTATGTATATGTTTTCATATAGAGTTGTAGAAAACTACAAAAGACTAGTTTGTGCAGCGTATATGTGATGAGGCACATGTTCAACATCATCATATTAGAAATGACTAAATTTACTAATGAAGTAAATATATTTTTGAACAGCTAATGTTATTGTTATTTGAATTAGTTAATTAATATTTTAATTATAATTTTATACTTTAATTTAGATGTTTGACATGATAGATCCATTCTCCGAGGAAGAGATTGATAACATCCTTACATGCTAGGCATATATTTTGTGGATGGCATGTGAGATTTACGTAGTTTTTTAGGAAATTATATAGACAATTTTGAATTTTATGTAATTTCTATAAAATTTTATATTGAAACTTAGATTGTTTAAATGTGTTGCAACTAGCTGGCTGGCAATAAAATATATAGCACATTTTGATCTGCAGGAATTAGGGGAATAAGTAGAAACAAATTTAATTTTTTAAAAAAATACTTTTAATAGCAGTTATGATTATAACCATTGGTAAAAGTGAACTTTTAATAGCAGTTTTTACTATACCTGTTGTTAAAGCAATTGCTATGATACCTACTGTTAAAAGTCCCACCTTTTTTCAAAAATTTAAAAATGCACATCTTTCAATAACAGACTTGGAATCACTGTTGAAAGTTTATTTTTAATAGCGATTAGACAACTGTTATTAAAAGTCACAGACTTTTAACTTCCCTTAAAATAATAGCGGTTATATAATTACTATTAAAAATATTTTTACTCGTTATTAAAAGCCTATTACACTCTTCAAAATTTCCATAAGTGTGTATAAAAGAAAAGGACACACGTTTTATGATGGAATTAGTTGATGACCAAAATGGTGCACCTCTAGTGGAGATTCAATTGTTGGAAGGTGAAACTGACAATTCATCAACCTCATTAACTACTGACAATCCTATTATTTCAATCAATGTTATGGATGGCACGGCAAACTGCAATATTATGTGCATCACTTGTAAAATTGGTAGAAATAATGTTCATGTGTTGATTGATACTGGTAGTACCCATAACTTTTTGAATGTAAGGTAGCTTGGGAATTTCATGTTCAATGTGACACCATTCTAGCTCTTAAGGCGACTATTACTAGTGGTAGTAATATAATGAGGATTTAATGCTTTCGAGACCTCATTTGGCATACCCATAGCATTGATTTTCATGTTAATGTATTGTTATTGCCTTTAGGAGATTGTGATATGGTGTTAGTTATGTAATGGCTGCAAGAATTGGGTCTGATTTAGTTAGATTATAAAAATTTGATGATGACTTTCTTGTGGCACGGTCAATTGGTAATTTTAACAATTTGCAACGATGCCTAAGAGTCATTTAGTTATTGAAGATGTGATGATCAAGTTGTCACATGCACCAACTGACATGTGGGGCATGCTATTCATCCCATATTCATCAGGTGTGGGTTTCATACTATTCAGGTGATGCAATTGAATGACTTGCTTTATGTGGTTAATAGTTTACTGTTGTAATTCCATGAGGTGTTTAATAAACCTAAAACTTTGCCTCCTAAGAGAAGGGGCCATGACCACATAATTATATTGAAGAAAGACCAACCCCATTAACTTGAGAACTTATCAGTATCCATCTTTTTAAAAGGATGTTATTGAGAAGATGATCAAAGACATGCTTTGACTAGGGCATTATATAGCATAGTTTTTCATTGTTTGCATCACCAATAATTCTAGTTAAAAAGAAAGATAGGAGCTAGCAGATGTGTGTTGATTATTGTACTTTAAATAATACTATAATATGTGATTGTTTCCTTATTCCTTTAAATAAGGATTTGTTGGATGAATTGGTGCAAGCTTGAATTGTCTCCAAAATGGTCCTCTCTTTCTCCTTCATAGTAGCTTGCTTGATGTTTTCATCATCTCAATACACAAATGCATCCTTTGTCTTAGCGACCTTATCACTATTCAATGGAAAGTTTTGAAGAAATATAATCCACAGTGATAGGGTAAAAAAATGTCATATACACAAGGCAATCAATGTATACAAACAATCAAATTATGCTACCTACCATCAAGAAGGAGAGGCAACCACCAACGTATGATATTTTCTCCTTGTTAGTCAGAGCCTTCTTATAATCCTCAACCTCCCTTGTTAACTGCTTAAGAACAAATTCACTCTAACTATGTGAAGAGCTGCTTTCTCCTAACAAATCATCTTTACCAATTGTGAACTCACTTCTCTTATAGAAGGACACAATAATGTACCTAATATGTAGAGAACAAGCATGAGCTCAAGCATATCTTCTTCCTTATCTCTAATGATCTTGTTTTTTTTTTATCTTAGAAAACCTTAATCCAAGAAACTTTCCCTTCAATTCCTTGAACAACTCACTTTATGGATCAACTTCTTCCACTACCTCCCCTTCTTCGTTAGGTAAGCCCATTAGCATATGCATATCATTGGTATCTACTTGCTGGTTACTTCTCCATATTGATATTGTTCATGCTTTTAGGTTAGTAACTCTCAACAAATTTCCATATAGAGCATGATTTATCTACATACACTTAATGGGTAAATAATCTTTCTTCATATGCTTCATTGGATGAAGGCATACATGCTTTGTGCACCCTTTCCTCTTGAGCGATTTTGTTGAAGTAGGTCTTCTCTTGTTGTGACAATTTCTTCCAACCCACTATTGCAATTTCAGCAGGGTTTTACAGTATCTTCACCTTGCCTTTCTTTTTGAAGTTTTGCAGATACAAATGCAATCTACTTAGCCTCAAAGGACCATCAGTACCACCCCTAATCTGGACATACCATCGTCGTCTATCTATCCAAGGTGGTGGAGCTTCTCAAGTCTCAACATTTCAGGCTAGGGGCATCGAATGTGCCCTTCTTTAGTTCCACTTATAATGTTCCAACTTTTCAATTTCATTTTCTTTTTTCCTTGGATAATTGGTTTTTGCATAAAATAAGAAACATTTTGATATTTTAAAGTCCCCAAATGGTGAATATTTGTATTTCTCTACCATTTTGAACTCGGCTTAGATTTCTACTAGTTAATTCAATAGCCCATCAATATCAATAATATTATCAATTTTAATATATATATAATGGTTGCCCTCCCCCCTCTGGATTACCATGTGAATGTGTTCGTTTGGCACAAAACAAGTCATCTCTATTTGTTATTTTCCTTTTGTCAATATAAATACAACCTAAGCTGGTAAAAAAAATATAAAATGAAACCTAAGGGTATATTGGATTGCAAATAGTTGTAAAACAATATAGAAAAATGATAGAAAAATCCTCCTAAAATATATAAATGATAATAAGGTTATGTAAAATGTGATATTTTTTTCAAGACCTTTGGAACTTTTGTGACATTAATATATGTTATGAAATGACTATAATGACCCTGATTTAAAATATTAATGATTATTTTGATTTATATAATGACTATTTTACTTTTGATAATAACTAAAATGGGATAGTAAATGACAAGTTATCTTCTAAAAATGTTTTTAATTATTAAAGTTCAAGTATTATAAATATTAGTAACTATTTTAGTTTAAATAATAATTACTTTTTTTGCAATAATTAAAACAAAACAAGTAATTACATATTCCTTTTTGCAAATCTTTTAATTACTGAAATCCAAATATTATAAATATCAGTAATTACTTTAATTGAAATAATGACTATTTTTTTCTGTCAATGACTAGAACAAGATATCAAATGGTAAGTTCCTTTTTGCAAATTTTCTGATCACTTATCCATTTCTTTTTTTATTTTAAATTAGGAGCATTATATTTATTTAACAAAAGACATAAATGCCACAAAGGTTTCAAAAAACTTTTGAAGAATTATTATATTTCACAGGATTTCATTATCTTTTAAATATTTTAAGGAGATTTTTTTGTCATTTTCCAAAAAATATAGTTGTCATATCGTGAAATATATTTTGATGATAAATGATTGTCAGGTCAGTATTTTTTATTATTTAAATTAAGAGCACATTAGTCTTAAACTTCTACGCATCCCATTTAAACTATCAACAATTATTTTTTTAAAAAAAAAATCCCCAAAGAACAGACTAACGGAAAGTTGTCATTAAGGATTGGTAAAGAATTGATCAACATTTTTAATTAGCGTTGGTATTAGTGGAAACGGTTATGACTGGGGAAGTATGAAGACTCAAGTTCTAAGGGCCTATTTGGTTTTTATTCCCATTTTTATTTTTAAAAAATGTTTTATAATACAGTTTTTAAAATTATTAAAACAAAACAAAATGAAAATCTATTTGATTATATTAATTTAAAAATAATTTTAAAATTAAAAATAAATTAATATTGATGGTTATAATGGTTAACGGTGGTGAATTATGATAAAATTGGTGAAAGTAACTGTAATTTTTAATATCAAATGTAGTATATTTTAAAAATAAAAAAAATTTAAATAAAATAACTTGAGATTGTTTCTTTTTTTGTTTTAAAAAATAAAAGTTAAAATAGTTTTGAAAATAATTAAATGAAAAACACTTTTTCATACAAGTTTTAAAATTTTTCTGTTTCAAAAACAAAAAAAACAGTTTTCATAGAAATTTTTTTTTAAAATGTAAAAACAAACAGACCCTAATCCTCTGTTTGGATGGGAAAAAGTTAAAAGAAAAGAAAATGAGAGAAAAGAAAATGGAGAGAAGAGAAAACTGGAAAAAAAAATATCACCACTCCTTTTTGTTTGGATGGATAGGAGAAAATAGGGAGAAAAGAAAATGAACAGATATCATAATAACTATAATGTCCTTATATCAGAATATATCATGTTTCATGTAATTATATTTGTGAAAATAAATTAAAAGATAGAAATTATATTAAAATTAACATAATCAAATTAATTTAAAATCAATTATTTGTTAAAAATATATTTTTATATTATATTTTAAAATCAAATAATTAAAATTAAATTAATGTAATTCTAGACACTTGATCTAGCCAATGACTAAATTATTTAATTAATAGTTAAATTAATGTAATTCATAACTATAAAAGTTAAAAATTATAAACCAAACTGTTTAATTAAAATTAAATTAATAAAATTAAGTAGTCTCCTGAGAGTTAGAGCGCGAAATAAATAAGAGAGAGAGAGAGGATAGACGGTAAAAAAAAATTTTACTTTCAAAATCTCTCTACTTTTGGAGGAAAAAGTTGGAAGGAAAAAATAATGGGTCCTACACCTTATTTTTCTCTCACTTTTTCTTTTTTCTCATTTTTTATTTTCTATCCAAACAAAAAAAAAATCTGTTTTCTCTCCTGTTTTCTCACCATGTTTTCTTTCCTTCCATATTTTCTTCTCAATCAAACAGAGCATTTTTGAGGCATTTTCCTTCGTGCTGTCTCTCTCAAAATATCTTCATTCATACTACTTTTTTTTTTTTTCCAAACATTATTCAATCAATTAAACTTCCAAAATCTTCAGCTTGGTTCCTTTGGTGGTCTGTTCGATTGAAGTCTCTCATAAATGGTTAAAACAATGAATGCAAATGTTTTGAAAGGGGGACAATGAGAAATGACAACTTTAGTCCGACTATTAACTAATATGAAATAAAAAATGATTATTTCTTTCTTTGTTTTTTTTTGTAAATTTGTAATCTTATCCTATATATATAGTAAAATATGAAGTTTTTTCATTGTCCATGGAACAGTGAAAACAATAATATCATGGATCCGCCATTCTTTTTTTAAAATTCAATTTTTTTTGTTATGCTTATATTTTTTACTTTGTTAAAAATCAAAGCATGTTTGACTATGACTAATAATATCTAAATTTATTTTTATACTATATTTTTGAGATATAATATTAACATATTTTATATTTATATAATTTTTACATTATTCTTTAGTTTACTTCACAAGTAATAAGTTCAGAAATAAAATAAGGTGCCTATATTTTTAGCAAGCACAAAAGTAAAAAGAATATTATAAAAGATATAACAAATTTTTTTTATTCAAAAATATCTCCTCTTGGAAAAAAATTTAAAACACGGTTGGATATTCATGTGAGCACTTTTTTAATAGGATTAATTCCTTCTAATCTTCTACTATATCTATCTCTCATTCATAAAATAATAATAAATTGTTATTAAAATAATTTATTATATGTTTGGCGGCGTATGGATAATGAATCTTATTGGTGGGGGGTTTTTTTTTTTTAATATGCAGCAGTTTTTTCACATTTTTTTTTTTACGATCATAATCATTTTCACTTTGTTTAAAAACAGTTATAATATATTATGACCTATTAAAAATAGACAATATAATACATACAATATAGGACTCAAGTTTTATCAAGTCAGAACTTTACATAAAGATACATATTCATGTGAAGTAATTTTTAGAGACAAATAAAAAAACGAGTTAATTTCTTCTTAACCCTGTGTATCCCACGGGCCATTTTATAGTTTATAAATGAATAAAAAATAATTACTTCTGTTTTGAAAATGGTTATTTTAATTGTACTTAATTGATACATAAATTTGTCAAAAAATCATTTTTTAATTCCATTTTAATTAATAACTCAATTAAAGTTGTCTTTTTTTCAAAAATAAAATATCATACAAGCCATCTGAAACTAAATAATAATTGTTATATTTTATGATACTTAATTATTATTTATATATTTTATAGGTATTTTTTTTATCATTTTCTGAAGTTTTCTTATTCCAAAATTAATATAAAAATTACGAAATATTAATGGAATTGGGTACGTGACTGATTAATATTGAAATTGCCACAAGAGAGGTGTCACATGTACTGGCTTTGCCCTTTGCATGATTAACTGAATATCTGTTTAGAATAAATAAGAAAGATTATAAAACTAAACCAAATTAATTTTATATTTCTACTTAACTATCTATATCCATTAGAATGATGCACTACCTTCCGCGTTTCCAAGGATTTTGCGTTTTGCCTGCAGGTCGAAAGCACAGACGAGAGAGAACGAACAGCCCCAACACTGTGACGACGTCATTGAACGTGAGAGCATCGGCGATCCATTTCAGGCGAATCTTTCATTTTGAGGGCTTTAAAGTTCTAACTCTGGTTTATCTCTCTCCCTTCCTCACGTTCGGTTCTGTGATTTGATTTTTCTTTTCTTCGACGACTTAAGAAGTTGGTTAATTTACGGTTATGATGCGTATTTTGTATACCCAATAGTGTTCATGTGGTAATTTGGAAGTTATGTATGTCTATTGAAATGATCTTGATGATATAGCTTGTTGATTCTTTATTTATTTCAAAAGAGGTAGGAAAGTGGCCTATACTTTGCAAGATGTAGGTGCAAATTTATTTGTTGTACAATTGGATTCGTGATGATAACACAGTTCAATTCTAAAAAAATTTTCAAGTTCGGAAAGATTGTTGAAAAGCTAGCCTAGTACCCAAATGATTGCTGTCCATTCCACTTTGCCTGATTTATGAAAAGTGATAAACGATGTGTCGCGGTTCTACGGAAGCTTGAGAATCATAAAAAATTTATACAGAATATGATTCGTTGGTAGAAACTCGAAGGATATTGTTTTTGCGGTTGAAAACTATTGAGTTCCTTTTCTTTTTTCCCTTAACGTAAAGTTGATGCGCTTGTTATGGAATTGATCAATGATGCAGTTTTCATAAGCTTTGTAAATTCAATTGTACAGGAAGTTGCTTCAAATTTGAGTAACTAAACTTATTGTTTTTGTGCAGGTTTGCAATCTAAGATGACGCCAGTGTGCCCTTTTGTCAAAGCTGCTCGTCCTGATGATACCTCTTCAAAAAAATCTGGGGAAAATTCAGTTAAGCATCAAGCTGCGTCTGAGAGTAAGGCCAAAAAAGATTCTAACAACTCAGCCGGTGCTTCACCAAAATGCCCTTTTGGATATGACTCCCCAGCAAAAAAAGAGTCTGACAGCTCAGCTAGTGCTTCTCCTAAGTGCCCTTTTGGATATGACTCCCAAACATTTAAGATTGGTCCTCTTAGCTGTATGATATGCCAGGCACTCCTATTTGAAACTAGCAAATGTGTGCCCTGTTGTCATGTTTTCTGCAAGTATGCTTCCCATGGCTTTTCTTGCTTCTTTATTAACATTCTTATAGCTTGTTTCTGATTTTTTTCTCTCATTTTTTTTATATATTTGAAATTAGGGCATGTATATCACGCTTTAAGGACTGTCCGTTATGTGGGGCTGATATTGAGAAAATTGAGCCTGATGCTAATCTTCAAGGTACAGTTGATCGCTTCATTGAAGGTCATGCTAGGATCAAAAGGTCTATTAGTTCAGACAAAGGAGAAGAAACAGAAGAGAATAAGCCAGTTATATACGAGGATGTATCTTTGGAAAGGGGTTCCTTCTTAGTGCAACAGGCCATGAGGGTAAGTATGGCTTTTACAAAGATGCTGCTAAGCTGCATACTGTTATATTGCAATGGATTGAATGGAATTGCTCCTTAATTTTTTTTTTTTTTTTTTAGCGGCACAAAAGTGAGGAACTTTTCATATTGCTCCTTCCTAGTTTTCATTTATTTATAAGTTATTTATCATCATAATGGCAATGGACAAATGATGACAAAGGTGACAACGAATAATGACCTTAAATTATAATTACTCTTGCTGCATGCTATTCTGATTGCTGTGATTGGATGTTTTGGAAAGCATCATTGTGGGGACATACCATGCAGGCAATGGGGGGACATTGCTATGATGAGTTTTTCTGTATGATTTGGGCAATGTTATGCTGCCTGACAATGAGAAGTTTGTTGCTTGCAATTCAACTTTAGGCATTCCGTGCTCAGAATATAGAAAGTGCCAAATCAAGGCTCAGCCTCTGTGCAGAAGATATTCGTGGCCAATTAGAAAAGATTGGTAACACATCAGAATTATGCTCACAGCTTGGAGCAGTATTAGGCATGCTTGGTGACTGCTGGTGCGAATTCTATATTTTATCTTTCTGTCTCTTTTTCTTGTCCATATGCTTCTTATATCACTTGATTTTTTTGGCCAAACTCTTATCTTCCTGTTTGTGTACATATCAATCTGCTTTGTTTTCCTTGCATTCTGATTTTCACCTTTCCATTTCTTCTTTACTTGGATTTATTTGTAGGATATTTTCACTTTCTTCCATCGGACTATCTTTCAAAATTGATACCTTAAGAAGGATGAAATTTTGTACAAGTATAAAATATCAGGCAGAACTCCCATTGATTGAGGAAAAACAAATAACGATAGTTAGAGGTATGAATGCATGTCTGAAAAATGATGAAATGATTCTAATAAGAATACTTCTTTTTTTAATAAAAAACTCAGCCAAGGCCTGGAAGAAGTTACAAAAGAAATGAACCAAAAATAAACTAAAGCCTAGATAGTGCTTTGCAAATCTGGAAAGAGACTGAGTCATCCTTGGTGAACCTCATCGACCACTTTAATTACATGACCAGACTGATGAGTATTTTTGGCCATAAAATTGGCACAGGAGATACATTCATGAAAAGCATGGTGTAGTTCCACTTCTCAGTTATTCTAACAGGAATACTGGATGGAATTAGACATAGACCAAAAGTAGTAGTAAGTAGTGCTTCTGTAGTACTTGGTTCAAGGCTGCGTTATTTTGTTTTTCTCAAGTATCTTTGCAACTAAAGGCCCATGAATAGCTTTATTGAAGTGTGGACATAGTACAAGCTCAATATGCCTTATGTTGAAATTTCATTTGATTATGTATGATTAAAGCACCAACGATTGAACTCTTAACTACTGGGTTACAATGGCTTCAGTACTATGCCAAGGATTATATCAAGTGGAATCTTATATTGTTATGTGAAGGCCATGAATAGTTTCAGTTATTTGCTAACAATTATCATCTTCGCACCTACCTCTGCCTTCCAAATGAGTTTGCCCCCTTCTTTTTGGGTTTCATTATTCGAAAAGACAACCACTATTTTAACAATTTATTTGTGATGGTAGCCCAAGAAGATTCCTGTAAACTTCCGCCAGTAATTTGGGATTTTATTATTATTATTATTATTATTATTATTATTATTATTATTATTATTATTTTGTATGAAGAAATGAGGAGAATTTGGCCAAATGAATGAGTGATTTGTAAAAGTCATATTGTTCTATTTTATATTGGTAGGTTAGTATATAATCAAGCACTCTCAAGTTTCAACGTGTTATGTGAACTGCAGAAGGTAGATAATTAAGATAGGAAATTCTGCTGAAAGTAAAGAACGAAGAACAATTTCAAAACTCAGATTAAATGATAAAACCTGCTATTGGACTATAATAATATTTTAAAAGCATCCCCAGTATCTGTGATTGACCATGTGAAATAAATTGAACTGCTTGTTGAGTTCCCAGAAGAGCAGGTAAAGCTTGTTTGAAAAGTTTGGTGAAATTGATCAAGTGGTGTTTGTAGTATCATTGAAAACTATGGCTATTCCTGACCCTTTGCCCAACCACTTACCCTTCTTTGCCAAAAAAAAAAGCTTGATGTCATGGTTTTGAAATATTTTTAAATGACAGTCATTGTATCTGGAACATGGACAGCACTAGATTATTAAAAAAGCAATGCAAGCCTTCTTTCTGTGTATAGTGTTTACCTTGCCTTATAGAAAAAAGGACATTATTCCATGACGTCAAATGCTTATTAGCGGCCAATTGTGAGAGAGATGCATGCTGACTTTATATCTTCCGCAGCCGAGCTATGGGGGATGCTAGTTCTTCAGTTGCTTATTTTGAAGAAAGTATTGAATTTCTCTCGAAGTTGCCAAAAGATGACTTGGAGGTTATTTCATTAGAACTTTTTTTAAGACCATGTTTGTACACCACATAATCATCTTTTGTTAATTTTATTTTTTAATTTATATTTTTAAACTCTTCTCCTGACAGATTACACATACACTCTCTGTTTCTCTGAATAAAATTGGAGATCTTAAATATTATGATGGAGATTTAGAAACTGCAAGATCCTACTATTTTCGGTCTTTGAATGTTCGGCGTGATGTAGTCAAGCATCATTCAGATGTTCCATCCCAGGTTGGTTACTGCTCTGTCTATATTGAAATTGAGCTATGAAAGATTAATACAATGTCTAAATTGCTTTTGGTGCATTCTTGGCTTTGCATCTATTGACTTGCCAAAATATGTTACATGGATGTTCTTGATTAGAAATTTGCATCATACTTCATAAAAGATAATAATCCCTGGGATTGTGAAGGATTTCTGGATTCCATACACTGCTTTTCAAGGGGTATATGCTGTGCATTTAGCCATTTACTGACAATAAAAATTGAGTTTACATTAGATGTTCATTTCATGGTTGATTTTTTTCCTTTTTTTTTTTTGGGGGCCCAAGGCATATGAACGGATGCATTACATTTATTAGGCATTGGCATTGATTTGTGTGTTGCATCCGATACTCTACTGTTATAGAATTAGTGAAGAACTCAGTCTGCAACCTTTTTTCATTATAGGTAGTTATATAGCTTGTCACAGACAATTATGTATTGCGCAAATACCTCTGCAAACAGCAGGTGAAAAAAGCAAAGATATCTGGCAACTATGGGCAACATTGGCCCTAACAAATATTCCCGAAAGGAGTTTTATTGAGCACGGAGACTTTGCAAATTGAATGTGTTTCAGTTTCATCTTTGCTTCCTTAAATTAAGATATCAGATTCCTGGGTGTTCTCTGCTGGTTTGAATTAGGTTGTTAATTATTTATGGAAGGGAAAGTGTACATGGTCTTAGCCGTCACAAGGGTATAATAAGTTTTTGCTAACTATACTACGTTTGGTCCCCTAGAAATAGCCAAAGAAGCTGGTGTAATCCCTTTTTAAAATAATCATAAAATATATTGGCATGTTTGAATGCTGACCGGCAAAGGTACACTTTCATCTGAGAAGAGAAGTATAATCCAAAGAATCTCGGATTAATTTTAAAAATATTCTTTTTCTCTGTATCCATATTCTAAAGAAGCTTTGGTGATGGTAATTTTGGTTGGCGGTTGACATTTCCATCATTTCTTTATTCTAAGTTTGATGGTAAGACTGAATATTTAGAAGTTTTATCGCCCCCCCCCCCCCTCCAAAACTGCTAACCAATGTAAAACCGCTCAATTTTTTCAAGTGACCATTCAATTTAATAAAAGGATTACATCCAAACTGTTGCTATAGATATATATGTTTCTGCACCTGAACTGGTTGATGTTGATGTCAACACATTATTTGTTATATCATTCAGGTTCTAGATGTTGCTGTTTCTCTTGCAAAAGTGGCAGATGTGGACAGGAATCTGGGAAACGAAAGTTTGGCAACGGATGGATTTCAAGAAGCTATTGACTTATTGGAGAAGTTGACACTGAAATCTGAAGCCAGTGGCCTTGAGCAACGTGTAAGTTTTTATCTATTTGTCCTGCTATCTTTTATTATTTTGGATAAAACGTTATATTTATATTTTAGCCAAAGAAAGAAATACTTTATCGTATAATTTTTTTCCATTTACCAATATAATACAAAAGTCTCTTGTCTTCCATCCTTACCCCATTCCACCAAATGATCACATTTATGTTTTTCTATTCTAAAAATAGGGGAGAATGACAATAAAAAGTCCCAAAATTGAGAATTTGTAACAGTTAGATTCCTGATAAAGTTTTTTGAAAAATAAGTTGCAAATATTGATTCAAATAGTTACAAACAAGAATCATAATTATAAATTGAGAGTTATATTTAGAATTTAAATGTCTTATTTGCAATTAAAATTCCTAAATTTTTAACTGTCTGAATCAATATTTACAATTGATTTTATAGAAAAAATTTTTGGGGACTTAATTGTCATAAATTTATTGTTTTGGGATTTTAATGTCATTGTCCCTCCTAATAGAGAATGACGCCAAAATAAAAAGAATCTCACATCTTGCTAATTATCATTTTTTTTCTTTAAATCTCTTTAAGAATACATTATATTCATGCATGTTTATCAATAGAGAGGATCCAGGTTGCTATTTCCTCACCACTAAAGTTCTTTTTCACTCTTATATCTCCATGTTAGATCCTGAAATAACTTACTTTATTCTCTTTTCTTTTATAGCGACTTTCGGTGCTAGAGTTCCTCAGAAGCCAACTTGCAGATAAACAAGAACAAGCCGAGGCAACAGTCTAAGATCATACATACATATATCTTCCCCATGAGAAGGCAGGCTTCAGTTTCGGTTGCATAAATGTGTTTCTGTAAGCCACATGCAAAATCTGTAAAATAAGCTCCACGAAACAGAGAAGATCCTCAATTCTCATCTAGGAAGAAGAGCTTTCAGGGTAAAAGCTATGTATTTCAGGCCATCCCTAAGTCGCTTTATTAGATGCCACTTCTGAGATTCCACTCATCATGTCTATATCCTTCTGTTTCTCACCTTTTTTTTTTAATCGTTTCTCTTCTTAGTGTACAAGGGACAAATTGTATTTCGATTCTCTGTGGTTAATGTATTAACGTGTTTCTGAAGTGTGGTTGAGTGTGACACACTATGCGAGTTGCTGTGGAGCCCACTTTCTCTCCTTTTTATTCGTATCTCTCTTCTCTCTCACGTTATCGGTATATGTTAGATGCATGTAATCTTAGAGGATCTTCACTTGGACAAGTTATTCTAGTTGGGTTCTTCTCTTCATTACCATGAGTGATTGAGTGAGTAAAATGTAATGTGTAAGTTGCAGTATGCTATTTTGACGTTGAAGCTGGGAACAGAAGTTATAGCTAGTTGGAAGTATATGGAATATTGTATAGTGATCATTGTGCCCTTGATAGTCCTCTTTGGTAAGGATGTTAACATGTTCAGTTTGACTTGATTTTGAAGAAAAGTCAGAGCAAATCAAACCAATTGATTTACTATAGTCTGTGACCTATTTGGTTTTTTTTTTTTTAATTGGTTTTGATCAATTTATGACAGTTTGGTTTAGTGTGATCAGTTTGAATTGGTTTAGAACATTCTTACTATTTGGTTAAGGATGTCTCTACAGCTGTTCTCGACATCCAAATGGAGCATTATGCTACAGATTCCCTTTGAACATTATTCTAAAAGCTTGTTTGGTTTTCTTGATGTTTTTTTTAAAAATTATTTTATAGATCAATTCTTTAAAATTGTTTTTCAAAAAAAAAGTAAAATGAAAATTTGTTTGATTTTGTTAATTAAAAAATGTTGATAATGATAATGTGGTCATTGGTGATTAATGGGGATGATTTAAGATAATTGTTGGTAGGTAATTTATAATAATTAAGTGTAGTGTGTACCTAAAAATGAAAAAGATAAAAAGAATTCTAAGACGTTTTCCTTCTTTTTTTTTTTTATAAATGAAACATAAGAATAGTTTAAAAATATTTATATTCAAAATGCTTATTTAAATGATTTTTTTTATTTTTTTAAAATAGAGAATAAATTTTGGAAAATAAAATCAAACAAGACCTCATATTGTAATTTTCTATAAAATTTGTCTATGTTGTTTTATATACTTCATATGCTTATTCTAAAATAATTTCTTTACATGTTTCGCTTGCAAACAATTGCTTATAATTTATATTCAATCAAGTTATGACAGCCATTCTTTACATGTTTCAATTGTCATTAAACATGTCTTTCCCCTTTTGGAACAATCAATTAGACGGTGAAGAGCAGTAAATTTTTATTTTAACAAACAGTGAAAAAAAATCTACTTACAATACTTTTATAAGAGATTTTGTTAACAAAAATTTTAAAACTATATGCTAGTCTAATCTAACATCAATTGTATTAATATTTTGTTAACTATTTTAAAAAATTTGGCTAAAAAACTATTTTCAAATATTATTTCAGACAAAATTTTTTGCAGAACAACTATACTAAACCTGTAATCTATCGAAGTCGGTATACATAAGTTCATATGAGCATTGTTAATGATATTTTTTAATCAGAGGAGTACCTATAGTCCTTTAGATATTTAATTTTTTTTAAGAATTTGTATGAGTGATTTGGATTTATCTTTTTGGAGATGCTTTCATTGAAAACCAAAAGTAAAATGCAGAATGCAAATGATCTTTCAATTAAGTTTTTTTCCTTCTTTTTTTTAATAACCATTCAAATCAAAAGTTTTAAAAAATTAAAATTTATATCATCTCAAACCAATAGAAATTATCCAAGTTTTTCAATCGATTTTTTTTTTTGCTACCAAAATTTTCAATTTATTATATTGAACAATAACAAACTTTATTTTATTAGGTGAGGTCGAATATATGAATTGTATTATATCATTATACTTTATTAGCAAGACTTTGAGAATATTATTAACTGAGAGATCTCTTCTAATTTATCAATTGAACATTTAAATTCCTATTAAAAGAAATATCTATTTAATACCCATTGTACTTCTAATATGATTATTTTTAATAAAAAGATATATTTCAATAAAAAAGATACAAGAATATCTTAAAGGTAGACTTGTCATGTGTGTGTGTTTGTGAGTTAGCCCCAAAGGAGGCCATTGATAAAGTAGATGCCAATTTGATGAAAAGGCACTGAAAAAAAAAGGGAATAAAGAATGGAACTTCACATGGGGTTATTTTTATTCGACTATAAAATATATAAATTAGAAACACATTATTTAGGACTAACTAAATATCAATGATGGAACTTCTTATAAATTTATATAAATGTATTGTTGGTTCCAAGTCTTTAATTTTTCTTTTTCTTTCTTTCTTTCTTTTTTTTTTTTTTTTTTTTTTTGGGGCACTACTCTGTTTGCACGTAAAGAGAATAACTTGGACTTCAAGCATGAGTTTGCTTTATTCATCAATATCCTCTCACTTATTAAAGATATGGAAAATTTTAGTGGGGTCCTTTTGACAAGCTCCTAAAATTTTAAAATTTCTTTACACATAAAGGGACTGAAATAAAATTAAAAAATTAATTGAAATAATTTTACTGTTTTCAGTGAAACTAAATGCATAAATAAATCATGTAAAAAAAATTAATAATTGATGTATGAAAAATAAATAATTGATATATTTAGAATTTGTAGCTTTCATTAACAAAATAACATTACTATGAATATAAACAAGTAAAACTAAACAAATGAATAACTTGTGTGAGGAAAATGAATAATTAATGTATAAAAAATGAACAATTAATATAGATGGAATGAGAGTTGCAAATTTATGGTGATGTTACTCTGTTGATAAGTCATAAATTTTACCTACATCAGTTATTCATTGTTCATACATTAATTGTTAATTTTTCTATAAGAGTTGTTCATATGTCAAGCTTCACTAAGGATATACAATCATTTCAGTTAGCTCTTTAATTTTATTTTAATTCTCCACTTGTGCAGTGAAATTTCATAATTTTAAGAGTTTTGATTAAATTAAGTATGGACAATAGGGTCCTCAATGAAAATTTCCCTTAAAGATAGGGAGAATTACGTCCCAAATAAAAAAAAATTAATTGTTTACCAGTTTTGTTCGCTTATAAATATTGAAATTTTACGTGTAAATATAAAAAACTGATTTATAAATGGATTGAAGAAATCATTAAATTTTTTATTTAAGGCCTGATTCTACATCTCTCAAAGATATAGCATCTAACTGCCCATAGTCATTTGGATTCTGTCGTTCACTTCTTTTATTTTAACAACTATTTTTTTATATTCCTTTAATACTAATTTTTATAAATTATAAAATTATGTGTATGTGTGTGTTTATGTGTATTTATACGAATGCTATGAACTTTTTGGGCGAGTCAAGGTTAGGTTGAATTACCAGCACAATTCTAAATTCATTCACTCATATTCACAAATACAAGAAAAATCAATATAATTGCAAGTTGCTGTGAAATATTTGTTTTCTTTTTTTGAAAATATAAAAAAGTTTAGATTACCAGGACCAAAATAGGTCTAAAACTCAGCAATTAGAGAGATCAAAAATTCAAATTCACGCTTTTATAGTGTATGACTTGCATAGGCATTATTGGCTAAAAAAATATTTGTTATTCATATTACATCTATATGTATTAATATTTTCTTTCATAAATTGGAGTCTTAGTAGAAATACAATCTGATAGTAAGTGACACAAATAATTTAAAAATTCATAGGCTTCACACTCCTCTTTCCCCTATATTTTTCTGGGCTTGTTTCTATTTTTTTTTTCTTGTTTTGATTGGGCACTGGTGTAATCTAATACGACTCACAATTGAGTGATAAATTGAAGACCTCTCTTAATGAAATTCAAAATTTTGATTTATTACATTGTGAAGAATTAGTGGTGTTTTTATATTTTTTTTTCTAATATACTGTTTTTGCTTTAATTTGTAACGGAGAACGTAAAATTAATACTGATGAATAAGCACATAGGACTATATCTATGTAGAATGTGGAACAAATCGACTCAAATGTTTAGTTTAGATGCCGAATGAATAATTCAAGTGACAAATAAAGAATAACCACTAAAACGAACCCTAATATTAGAAAAAATTATCATTCAAAAAGAAGAATAAAATTTTGCTTATAAAATTTAAATTGTAATCAATCGGGGTTTGGTATTATACATGTTGTTAAAACCGTTTAATTGATATATATATATATATATATATAGGGTTAAAAGGCAAAAATACTCTAGAATTTTTTCTTTAGGAGTGTCTGACATTCTGGACTTTTTTTTGAAATATTTTTACCCCATAAGTTTAAAAAATAGACATTTTGTTTCATCGTTAAAAATTTCTAACATTAACTGTTAAATTCAAATTTGACTAATGATATTTTTACCCCCGTTTCTTCTGTGTTTTCCCGTTTCTTCTGTGTTTAGTTTTCATTTTATTTTTCGGTGAATGCTTTAACTTTTTTTCTTCTAACGAATAAAAATAAAGACCAAAAAACACAATAAGGAAGGAAGGCAAAATTGTAAAATATCCTAATCAAACTTTAGTTAATGATTAACGTTAGGGATTTTTAACGGTGGGACAAAAATGCTTTATTTTTTAAACTTCTAAGACAAAAATTCTCTCAAGAAAATATAAGATGTCAGGCACTACTAGGAAAAAAAATTTCAAAGATTTTTGTCATTTAACCCAAATATATATATATATATATATATAAGTTTTAAAATATTTTTCAATAAAAAAGAATTAAATTGTGTAATATGTTAAATTGTGTAATATGTTATTATTAAAAGTAAAATACAGTAATCTCTTTCAACCAAAAAAAAATACAGTAATATCTGCTGGTTAAAATAAAAAAAAACAATAATCTCCTTTTTGTTTTACTGAAGTTATGGAGACTTCTCTTCCATTTTCAAAACGTACACTTTAGTTTAATTATTAACATCGTTAAAAAAAATTGTTAAAAATTCCAAGGTAAAGAAACAAATTTATCCATAAATTACTTTTCAAATAATTACTAGAAATCATAAAGTAAACTAGTACAAAAAAATGCGTCGAACAATTAAAACATGGCAATTTTACCCAAAACAAACGGTGGTTACCTTTGACCGCTAAGACAATGCTTTAAATTTCAAATTTCATATTTTCACTCTCTCTCCCTCACTCACTCCTCCACCGTATGTCTCTATCGTCTCTCATGGAGCTTTAGTTTCTGTCCTCCTGAGCTTACATCAACAACCTCCATCTTCTCCTTTCCCTTGTTTCCCCTACTTCCCTTCCCAAGTATGTCCTTGAATCCCTTCTCTCCCATCACGCCTCCACCGTGAAATGCCAAGTCTGCAACTCCTTCCCCATCTATTTGCCCACAATGACAGAGTCCGGACCTGATGTGAGAGGGTGCAAGATAATTTTATTTAAAAATTAATAATTTTTTAAAAATAATAATTATATTATGATTAAAATTGTAACAGCATAAGTACATTGATTATCATTTTTTTTTTTAGAAAATTATATTGAATATCTTAATATGATCTTTTATGTAATATATTATTTTTATTTTATTTCAATCATTAAAATATTACGTATTTAATAAGGCCTTGAACTTAATTTTTTTTAATTAATTTAAAAGGTACAAAATATTAAGAGTCCCCCATGGCCACTTCCCTAGGACAATCTTCAATATTCATAGTGTTTAAGTGTTTTTGCTCGCTCGAATCAACCTCACTAGCTTGTGGAAATGAAAATTTCTGGCTCAAATATGTGCAGAATTTTAAGAACGATGTTCTTGAATGAATTTGTGTTGTTGCAATATGAAGACATTGTCTAGATGAAATGGCTTTCGAACTTTGTGGAGGACTTGCTCACTTGTGCACAGGACTTTGACACGTCGCCTTCATCGTGGTGCTGTGAGCACTGCCATGAAATGCCAAGCTCAATCACTAGATGCAGCTATTTGTGAAAATACAATTGAGAGGGTGTGGGTGTATGGAACATGGTTAGATGGGATTGGAATTCAAAAGTGTGTGAGAGGTGAGACAGCGGCTTTAGGAAAATTAGAATGATTTAAAAATCAGATTGAATAGGATGGTCGAGTTGATTAATTTAATTTTGACTCGATCAATATATAAAAATTATTTTAAGAGTTGAACTGGGTTGGACCCTTTAGATTAATAATTGAATCAGGGATCAGGATCAAGCCATGAATTGGCTAGATCCAGTTTTCAAAAATCAAACTATTTAAAAAATCTTTTTTTATTGTTATTGAATTTTTTTTTCATCATCTGACTTGATAAATTATGATAAATTTAAAATATTTTATTTTATTTTTAAATTAAGTAGTAATCTCATACTTATTTTTTATATTTAAAAATATGCATATAATTTTTTTAATTTAATTATTATGTTGTTGATTTAACTATTAATTCAATCTAATTAAATTATATGAATTGTAAACTGTTGATCATTTTGGTTTAATAGTCAATCTGGTTCTCAAAACATTGGAAAATAAAGAGGATGTGTGATGAGTCATCAATGATGACGGGGATATATTTCACAGACTAGATTTCTCTTCCTTAGTCCTCATCTCCTTTTATTGTTTGGCACGTGGATACATTTTCAGTCAAAGCATTTGTTAACAGTCAAAGCTAGCAACTATGTGCTTGTGGGTAAAATGCTAGGTTTAATTTGGTTGAGGGATTTTTTTTGTACCACCTTCTAGTTTAGAACACTATTGATCTTTGAAAATAATTCCTGAATAAATTTGGTCATTTATCTAAATTCTAAAATACATCATTTTTTTATTTCTAATTATGTTGAGAATTTTAAAATTATTAATTTGTCCTTATAATTTAATTGTCTACTCTTTCCTAATTTTAAAAATTTACAAATAATTAAGTATGTCAATATTTAAATAAATAACTAAAAATTTTATGTTAAAATTAATGAATTTTTTTTTAAAAATAATGTGTTGTTTGGCACACTTGGTGTGTATTGGGCACACCAGGGCCTACTTGTTGCTTATTTTGTCCAGTCCCATTTTAGCCCTCCAAAACACTTCCAAATTTGATGATCCAAAGACTGTAAATATATTTAATATACTCATTTGCATTCCAAACCATCCTTACATAAATTGATACTAAATTTTTATTTAATTAACCTTTATTTGTCCTCATAATCTAGGAATTAAAATCCAAAACGTTACATGGTCTAAAATTAGCTTTTCTAATAGTCCTCATAACCTTGAACATATATATATAATATACACACACATATATATGTATGCATGCATGCATGTATATTAATTTTATTTTATACATAATAAACTTATTTTATTTGGTGTAAAATTAGCTTTTCTAATAGTTCATTACTTGTGATTTATAGTTGTTTATTTGTTTTAAACTTGAAAAAGTTATGTAATTTGATAAGTAAGTATTGACATTAAGTTATGTTTTTTTTTTATGTGATTATGTTAGTTTTATTGCCCTTTATAAAATTCATGTTTGCTATTAGTTGCTTATCAAGCATATTTCAACTTGTACTTTAGGGCCTACTTATTTAAGATTAAAGAATGAGTAATTTTTAGATAGTTTCAAGATTTTATAAAAAATTATTCTGTAGAAATTTTATAAAAACAAATATTATATTATGTTTGGTTAGTTATTTTAAATTTTATAATGCCTTCTTTGATTTTTATTACAAAAATAATTATTTTTTAATTATTTTAAAAATTTATAATATTTTCCTATATCCTGCTTTTTTAAAAAAAATTCCCTCTCATCTACTGCATCATATATTTTCAAAATTACTTAAAAATAACTTCTTAAAATAATCACACAGATATATATATATATATATATATGATATTTGTTAACTTTTAGAAATAATCAAAATAAATATAATATATATATATAATATATATATATTGGATTATTTCTAAAAGTTTAACAAATATCATATTTTTTTACAAAAACTGAAACAAACAAGCCCTTCAGGTCATTTATTAATTTTTGAGTTTACAATATATTTTATTTAGATTTAAAAGAGTTTTCGTTATTTTATATTTTGATGAAATTATATTGTTTAATGATGATACTTTAAAACAGATTTTTATTGGAGAAAAGTGAAAAAAAGTGCAGTTGAATACTAGAACAAGGTGAAGATATAAATATTTGGCCAAAAAAATTATTATCAAAAAGACAAGTTCGTTAGTTCTTAATTTTCTATCTCTTCTATTTTTGCCTGGATTTTTTAATACCATCTTGTCCCATCCCCTAAACAAGATGAAACCATTTTAAAATAGTAGTATACATTAATAAATTTTATTATATTTATTATGAGAGAGAATGATGATTTAGGGCCTATTTTAAATTATTTTTGTTTTTGTCATTCTAAGATTTGGTGTTTCGTACAATATGTTCTAAAAAAAAAATGAAATGAGTGTTTTTTTTATTTTTTCTTATTTTTCAAAACAATAATCACATAACATCAAAAAAAAATCTACATTTTTTAGTTTTTAAAATAATATTTTTCTTTTTCCTTTAAAACACTTTTAAAAAATATATTATTAAATAAAATTTTTGTTTGTTCTAGAAAATATAAAACTATTCTCAAAACAGGTTATCAAATAGGTTTTTTAATTTATTTTTGTATTAATTCTTCAATTCATTTCTAATCAAACAGGACCTTAAATTGTTATGAAAAAATATTTATTTTCCCAATAAGATATTTGAAGAAACATATATATAGATATTTTAGTAGTTATTTATTGCAAAAACTAGATATCTTCCAACAGAATAGATATAGAAAGTGTGACCATATAAATTTCATATTTTCTTATTAATTATGAAATACCCCACCCAACAAAATGTGGTTTCTTACAGCAATACAGACACGCAGAAGAATTGAAAGATGCTTTCACATGCTTCATGGTTCTCTCTTGTTATACACAACACTGATACTCTGTCGCTTGGCCTTTATAATGGAAGCTTGACGATTGCATGAGAGAAGCATTTCTTCATTCAGTTGCAGAGAATCAATCACTTATCTCATCTTCTTCTTCTTCTATGGCTTCGGTTCTACGATTCTTCCTCTATATCGTCTCCCTAGTTCCTCTAGTAATTTTCGCCGCCACGGAAACTACTTCAGATCAGATTCCCAAGGTTCGACGATCGTGGATCTCTCTCTCTCTCTCCCTCTGTTTCTTCAATCCATTTTGCTATGGTTGAATCGCTCTTGATTGATCGATTTTCTTTTCTCTGCAGTCTTATGTTGTTTATTTGGGAAAATCGGCATGGAACAGAGACGGAGCAGATTCAGATCATGCGCAGCTCTTGTCTTCCATTATTCCAAGGTTGGCCGTCGTTGTCATCGTTATTATCATTATCTGATTGAACATTTACGAGGTTCGATTTCATTATGGAATTGCAGTGAACTTCAAAATTGGACTGATTAACTATTATTATTTGTCTCGTTTTTTCCATCAGAAAAGAGAGTGACAGAATTGCTCTGATCCACCATTACAATCATGCTTTCAGTGGCTCTCTCTCTGCCATGCTCAAACAGAGTGAAGCTTCTGCATTGTCTGGTACTGATTTTGTTTGCCATCTCCTTCTTCAGTTCTTCTCCTTCTTCTCTCTCTCTCTATCCTGCCATACTCCTCTGCTTCTCCTTCATCATTTCACTTTCCTTTGCTCCATCAACAGCCATTGATAGAACTGATAGATTTTATTTTAATAATAAATCTCGCAATACAAGACAACGAGTATCTTGCTGCTCATAAGAAAAGCGATGGAAATTTGATTTATGCAAGAGCAGTCAGGTTTTGATTCAAATAGTTTAGATTTTTATTTTTACCGTCAATTTTTATATTTTGAAAATGTAAAATATAGAGTAAAAATTGCGGTTTAAATCAAATTTATTTTTAAAAAATAATTATTATGAAAAATAGAAAAAAAGATATTCATCTGAAAGTAAAACTTTCAGAATCAAACAACTCTATAGTCTCTACTATTGGAAAGAACAACAGAACACTACTCTTGGCAATCACGATTACACGAGTCTCCCGCCCCTAGTGTTTTTTTTTTCTCTTTAAATTAATATGCCAATATATTGATAAATCAAAAAATTAAAAGTTAATTAGTATAGGTTCCATGTGTTACCCACAAAGTTATTAAACTCGTGAGTTTAAGTAAATTTATAATAGAGATATAAACTCAAAACATAAACTAAAATTATAACTCTATTAATAAATAATTTTTAAAAGTATATGCTTAAAAAATTAAATATAAAATATGATCATAATTTAATTTAAATAATTTTAAATATAAATAATTAAAATTAAATCTATCTACATTAATAGATTATTATACTTAATATAAAAATTTTAAAATAGAGTAACTTATTTTAGTATTTTTTGTTTTCTTTTTTTATTATATTAGGTTTTGTCTTTTTGAGTTTTATTTTTCATTGACCGGAATCATACTATTTATAAATAAAAATTAAATTCATACAGTATATATCTTCTGCTTAATGAGTTTATGAGCAAATTGATATAATTTTTATGAACTAAAAACATAAAAATAACAAACTCGAAAAGTTAAGTCACGAGTTTAATCAAGTTTTATCTAATTTAAATTTATAAACAAGTTAATATAATTTTATAAGTTAAAATATAAAAATAATAAATGTAGAGTCAATTTAAAAATTTGACAACATAATTACGCATGAAATAATAAATTAAATTGTATTATTCACGATATCTAAATTATTATTCACGATATCTAAATTTTGTAATAACTTTTTAAAACTTTATAGTATAATATAGATCTGGGTGAAATAGCTAGTTATTATATTTTAATAAATAAATATCTATTCTCTCTGGGAATTAAACAGACATAAATATTGTAATTTGAATATAAATAGCTTGGAAGGGAATTAAATTGTGATGTCCACCAGTCAGTCTGTACAAATTATTTTCCTCACCAACCTTGGTTTGATGAGCAAAATGATATAAAAGGACAAACTACACCTAACTGTACAATACAATGACATAAAAATGAAAAGAAATTACTTTTTATGAGTGGAAATAAATGTATAATCAGTGTAACTTTGCTTTGTCTCAATACTAGGGAAAATATAATAAATATAAATATAAACGAAAATCATGACATGAATCATGTGTAATTATTATGCAACTTTACATGATTTCATTCATTTTTCACGCACGCACGCACGCAACCTCATCTCATTCATCGTTTCATTATTAACTATCATTATGCTTTATTTCTTTATATTAAATCAATGTATTACTACTTAAAAAAAAAACAAATGACTAAATAGTGGTGTTAAAAATGCAAAGTAAGGTTATATTTTATTTTGAGTGAAGTTTGAAGTCAACATGTAGAATACTATAGTAAGCTAGTGTTTCTTATTAACTTTTAATTTCATACAGTTCACATGTTCTATATTTTATATTTCTAATAACTTTCTTAATTTCTCGATACCACGACTCAATTTATTTTGTTAAATGTTTAATAAGAATTCAATTTTCAAAGAGTAGATTACGCATACAGTGTTCAGAATCAGAAATTAAAAAAAAAAAAAAGGATACTGTGTTGTTTGATTTTGTGAATAATGAACACAGGTCTAGAAGGCGTGGTATCGGTGTTCCCAGATCCAGTTCTTCGCCTCCACACCACCCGATCTTGGGATTTCTTGGAGTCAGTGTCCCCCGTCCATCCACGTGTCGATCCCACATGCCAACACGTGTCCTGTGATGACGTTATCGTTGGAGTCATAGACACAGGTAACAGCTCATTTCCGCTCATGCTGCTCAGACACTCACCAAACAATAATTGCAAACACTAAATAGGTATGGGAGAATGACAAAAAAATTTTAAAAAATTAATAATTAATTAAAGTTAAATTTTAAGTATTAAATTTTAAAGTTTAAAAATTTATTTTTTTATTTTGTAATTTTATTGTGATGAATTTATAATTTATTTTTTAAATTTTAACATCATTGAAAAATAAAAAAATTATTTTTTCTTGTTAAAATTTAGAATATAAGTTGCAAATTTATCACAATAGAATTGTAAATTGAGAGATTAAATTGTAAATTTTTAAAATTTAATATTTAAAATCTAACTTGAATTAATTAGTCTTTTTAAAATCTTTCTGTCATTCTCCCAATAGTTATAGACATGTTTTATCATAGGGCTACACAAAGAACTAGATAGGATTAGATTTTAATCTAATTTAAAGTTTGGTCTCTTTTATAAAAAAATTAGGTTAGTCAATCTGTAGTTCAATTTGCTTCTAGTTATAATCCAAAGATTAATAAGATCTGACTTGATCCATGGGAAAAAAGATTGATCCTAGTAGTCTAGTACTCAATTAGTTTTTTTTTCCCTTTTTTCTTGTATGAAAGGTAACAATTTATTTTATCTTAATAAACTCAATTAAGAAAATAAAAATACTTATAATCATAAAAAATTTATTGTAATCTCCAATAGCAACAACAACAAAAAAATGTTTATTACAATCTAAATGATTCAAATTCATTATCTCAACAATAGCAACAACAACATTGAACAAACTTCAATAACTATCTAATACACATTGCAATAATAATTTAGCATCAAACTAAATTAAAATTACATTAAATAGAAGGGTGAATTGTGAATAAAGAAAACACTGAGTTTAAACTTCAAACTATTCAAATATATTAAAAATAATTAAAAATTAATTAAAAAAATTTCATAAAATTGGATTGAACTAAGTGGTTTAAGAATTTGGTCTCTTATCCGAACCAACCTAAAAAATTATTTAATATTTTTGATAGGGCCGTGGGAGCCCTCAAGGCAATTAAGACAATTGCTCAGGGCCCCCAAAAATGTCATTAATATCCCCAATATGAGGAATATGTATTTGTATAATTTTGTAATAAATGCTAAATGAAAAAATAAAGCCCCCACTTTTTCCCCATTGAAGAATGAAAACATTTCCACATTCTTAAAATAATATTTAATTATTAGGTTAGCCTTAATCTAGTCATTAATTATTATTTATTCTCTTTCTATAGACTACAATTCTCTATATTTTGTAAGATTCTTCAGTCTATAGATATGCATATAGATGTTGCTATAAATCATTTAAAAGGTTTTATTACTTATTTAAAGAATTATAGAGAATGGTTTTGCATCTACTTTGAAATTTATAAAAAAATATAGCTACTAAAATGAACATAAATCCTAATTTTTGTGAAAAAAATAATCATAGGAAAAAATATTTTAATGAAAATATTATTGATGAGATCATACATTCAACTGAAGATTCTTTTATATTGGATATTTTTTATACATTTTAGATCAATCAATTTCTTCTATTGAGAGTCTATTTGAACAATTTTTAGAATATGAAATCATTTTTAGTTTTTATTTGAATCCAAAAAATTTAAAACTTTGGATGATGATGAATTGAAAATTTTTTGTATTAATATTGTTCTGAAGTTTTAATGACAATTATGATATTGATGGTTTTGATTTATTTCACAATTAAAATTTTTGAGAAAAATATTAACAAAAAAATTAACACACCAATTGAAATATTAAACTATGTCAAAAGATTAGATACTTTTTCAAATGTATGTATTGCTTATAAAATATTATTAATAATACCTATAATAGTTGCTACTGTAGAAAGAAAATTTTTAAAATTAAAGTTACTCAAATCCTATTTGAAATCAAATATGTTACAAAATGATTGAAATGAACTAGCCTTATTATTTATTAAGAGTGAAATGTTAGAATTACTCGATTACAAAACTTTGTTATTTAATTTTGCAACTCAAAAAGCTAGAAAAAATAATATAAGGATCAATAATTTATTATATGTTAAACCTCTTTACTTATTTTATCTTAGGCCTTAAAATCCTTTGACATGGCCCTGCTTTTTGGTTTCTTTAATTTTTGAACCAATTTTTTTTACTAGACTAGACTTGTTCGGGTTAGATTAAGTTAGAGAAAACAATTAGACTTTTGTATTGCCCTACTTTACCCAATTTGATTAAAATGAAATTGTTTAGCTAGTTTACTTTAAATTATTCAAATTTATCTAAAGTAATTTTTATTTTTCCTAATAAAATAATTTTAGATCATTGAAATCAATTAACAATCAAAATTTGATTTAAAACGAGTTACATTTTATCGAAAGGTAAGAGTTTTTTTTTTTTAAAATCAATCTTGCCTTTCTGGTTTGAAATGTTTAGTGGTGTTCTTGTATTTTGTTTTTATAATTTTAAAACTTTTAGTGACGGATGTATATAAGTAATTTTTGAATAAAATTTTATACTAAAAATGTATTAATTATGAAAATGTAACAGCCACTTTCTGAATTATAAGTTGATTGCTGTCCACCAAAAAAGAAAAACTAATGTCATAAAAGCATATGTCCTTGTTTTGGAGAAAAAAGTGATTAACTGTTTCACAAAAAATATTAAAATTTAATATAAATTTATGACACCTAATAACCTAAATTCTTGAAGGTAAAAAAAAAAACCAAAATTCTTTCTGCCCAAAAAAAAAAGGTAAATTTTGAGACTTGTTTATTAATTCTAATTTCTTTTTCTTTCCAGCCAACTTATAATTCTAAATTACATCAATAAACATAAAATAAAAATTATATACTTAATCTTATTTATATGTATATTTTTTTTTTATTAAATTAAGAAATATGAATTTTTATAAATTATTTTTTATTATAAATTCTTGTTATTAATTTAAATGATAAATTAAAATTTATTTATCATAATTTAATTAAGTATAAATATATTAAATATATAAAATTAAATACGTGAGTTTTATCCTAACATAAAATTAATAATTTTAAAATAAAATATTTATAATTAACATATGTCCGCAATCATTTGCTATGTGACATATTTTAATGACATTAAATGCCTTGAGGGTCAAATAATGTATTCTCACAAATTATAAAATATTTTAAATAAAATTATACATATTAATAAAATTTATTAAATACATTTTGCAACTTTAATTTTTTAAAATAAAAATAAAATTTTAAAAAATATATTTTATTTTGAAAAGAATATTAAATGAAAAATATATTGAAAAGTGTAATATTAAAAAATATATTAATAAAAAATATTATTTTTATTAAAGTATTTTATATTTTAAAATGTTAATTTTTTTAAAATATTTTATAATTTAAAAGAAAAGGAGCAGTAGAGAAGCTAACTATAGTTAAACTCCACCGACTTGCCTGAATAAATTTGAAAATTTAGGTTTGGGATTGAGAAAAGTGTGCATTTTTTGCATTTTATTTGCCTCGAATAGGTTTCAAAAAGATTACGATTAGGCTCAGGCTAGGCTGACGTACATGATGCTTTCACTTTTTTTTTTAAATCAAGTTAAAAATTAATTTATTTTTTTGTTAAAAGTAATCAATAAAATGTCATCTGCTTCCGTTCGTCACACGAGTTAAAAGTACATGTATCTTAAAAATAATCTTAAAAAATATATTTTATATCAATTTTTAAACTTTTACACCCCAATTTTTATTAAAAAAATAATTGATTCTTCTGTAATTTTTTAAATATCTCTTACAAATATAAAATATATTTTTATAATAATAACAATATTAAGTCATAAAATAAAATTTAAATTGTTTAAAAAATAAAGAAACATAGAAAAGTATCTAACATTTAACAATTTAGACATTTAGGCTAGCTTAAATAAACTAAAAAACCTAATTTGTTAGAGCATGATTTAGTTATGAGTCCGACTTAAATAAGTTTGGTATGATATGCTATGCACAAAAGCATATTGTAAATTAATATATTTAGAAAATAAACTATAAAAACTTTAATTTATTAAAATAGTAATTTTTTTTCTCTTTTTTAAATATACAATTTTCACCAAAAATGTATTGCATTTTATTTTAATTTTATTATTATAATAATCTCTGAACTAAATTAAACATAGTTTCCCCAGAAACTAAACTAAACTAAAAGCTAATGAATAAATAACATTTTATTTAATTTTTTCACATCCATTCGTAGATAAATAGGCCAAGCTGGCACATGATACATCCTACCCTTGATAGCGAGCAGCATGTCTTAGGAACGCATTTACCAACGTCTTTACTGTTTAATTATGTGATTAAAAAAAATAACACTGATTTTTTTTATAAATTAAAATAAAATATGTAATTTTAGTCATCAACAATTTAAAATAAAATATAAGTTGTTTTAATGAAAGGTTTCATTTAGTATTATTGCCACGGAGAAGATAGTGATGTTGGAACAACCCAAATAGATATGGGTAAGGGCCAGTGGGATGAGTTTCAACATGCTCCTCACATGGCCTGCCTTCAACTCTCCCAATATCATCTGCTACCAGTCCCCATCAGAGATTTTTCACAATTATAAAGTGAGGTTTATAAATATAAAAAGAGAGCTCGATCCAAAAAAACCGTTTAAAAGCTGGTAGCCTCACTTCACGACATTTAACTTGACCCCTTGCCAGTCAAGGCCTTGTTAGAATGGAAATCCTTTGAGCTTATATAACACCTTCCTCTCATTGAACCCACAGACATTGAAATAATGAACTGTGATCATTATGGAGTTGTGACAGCAGCATATGCTCTCAAGCTTAAGTTATTGGTGGAAGACAGCAATTGTCAAGAGAGACAATTCATAATGATTATATGACGCACCCTTGAGATTAAGTACACCTCATAATGATTATATGACTCACCCTTAAACTTCATAACCATGCATCAATTTCTCCTGAAAGATCTAGTATGGTCATTCTTATAGTGAGCACAAGCCAACTAGGCAAGGAAAACTAGACCTCAAGTTGTTTGGTTGGGTCGGCTGACCAAGTCCGAAGTTCAATAAAGCCGAAATGTTGGCTTATCATTGCTAATGAAATTCCAAAAGGAAGGCAAGGTGAAAATTGATAAAATAATAATTGAAAATCTTGAAATAGCTCAAGTGAAGTTTAAAGGACGAGCTTTCACTTCACAGTGCCGTATACCCTTTTCATGAAACTGACCTTTTAATTGTACCAACGTCATGAACATAATTTTAAAGCGAAAGCTCATCAAAAGATTTAGCTTGTTGAGTGAAAGAATCCCCCACACTTATAAATTTTACTCAACTTGTTAGACCCTCTAATGTGACAGTCATGACAGAGCAATGAGGCAGGCACGAAGGGGATCATGAGAGTCTCTTAGGAATATCCTGTTTGGATATGTCTGCTGGACCATGTGGATTACTAGATGTGACTTCCTTTCCGTTGAGGGAAAATGTTAGATGAGAACAAGTGGATGAACTCATGACATAGAAAGCACGTGGGTATGCCAAGTGGAGATGACTAGATTGGATATTGGTTTCGTAAACGCTCGAGGTTCTGCCACATGGGCGGGTGTTTTGAGGAACTGTATGGGTGAGTGGATTTTGGGATTCCCTAAACAGAATTGATAGCTCACATCATGATGCTGATCTAATGGGAATTACAAAGAGATTGATGCTAATTTAGAATTTAGGGTGCCGAGACGCCAGAATTTTTTAAGGTGTGATGAGGCAATTAGGTCACTTTCTAAATAGATCTATGAGGAATGATCACTCCGATGAAAGCTAATTTCAATGAGTTTAAAAAGCATATCTTTCAATTGCATGCATAGAGGTTTCTTTATTTTTTTTTTTTTTGGGCCAGGCATAGAGGATTATACAAACAAATGTATGCAGACAAATAGAGTTACGAGAACCTAGTCTTTTGTTCGCAGCAAATACACAAAAGATGAGGGAAGCAAGAAAGCCAGAAAGGTGTTTAGTGCTTCTGAATTCAGAGTGAACAAGTCAGTTTTCACTATGGCCTCCCACACCCATGTAGCTCCCATGCACTCCTTAATTCGGTAGTTTTCGGGTGTCCATGTTTCTGAAAACTGTTCCCACGCATTTCGTAAAAAACTGTTTTCATTAACATCCAGAAAAGTCCCCATCTAACAATGTGGGCTTGGACTTGGGTTAAAGCTTGATCCACCGAAGGTGAACTTGCTTAATCTAACACAACCCTTTCAAGTGACTTTCCCAAGGTAAAATGAGAAGTAGATAGATCAGACTGATGAGGCTCACATGTCAAAAATATATAAGACCCCATATTATATGTCTACTACCTTTCTCCTACATTAGAGGGAAGGATACACTCATGAATGTTAAAAAAATGTTGAGTTGGCCTTGTAATGTGTTTATTGAATTGTGTATAAAGAGGTCAATAAATGAGCAAATCAATAGCTAGGTATGCACATCATTTTTGGGTCGAACTGTGCATTTAGTTTTTTTTTGTTGTTGTCAGAACTGTGCATTTAGTTTGATAAACCATCAGTGTTCAATCACGATTTCTTTTTGTTTTTTTTTTGTTTTGTTTTTGAGCTGACATGTTTGGAGGAATGTTCCTAAGCAAGTGTAAAGACCTCTTGTTGAATATAATCTTTGATTCCCTAAAAAAAAAAATTAACAAAATAATTTGTACTACTTATCCTCAGCACCTAATATGCATGAAAACTGAAAATATGCATTTCATATTTAAAATAACAATTGAAACCCATCCTCAACGTTCATAATTACTCGAATAAGTGGAGATTTTGAAGTTTCTCATGCATTCTACATTCCTACATTGTTGAAATATGTATCCTTAGGAAGTTGATCGTACTGACACATCAAGCGCCGACAAATCCAATAATGTGAATAACACCAGACTTCCCGTTAGTAGAAGTTTCTTGCATTTTAAAGTTTGAACTTTGAACCTTCCATCCATTTTCCGTTGAAGCTTAACACAGACTATATAATTTCATCAACTTCTAGCTAACATGCTATTTTATATTCATTGAATATTTATTATTCACCCGTGCCTATATTTGACCTCTTCTCAAGGGATTTGGCCTGAGTCTCCAAGTTTCAACGATGAAGATATCGGGAAGATTCCCTCGAGATGGAAAGGAACTTGCATGGAGGGTCATGATTTCAAGAAATCCAGCTGCAACAGGTGATCATATCCTTCTAATTTATAATTTTTCAATCATCATCTACTTGGAATATCGCAGTTACAAAATAGTTTATCTGTGATTCAAAATCTTGAATCAACTCCTTATGGTTCAGACCCAAAAAAACAAAAGCTTCTTTATGGTCTTATTTATTCCCTTACATTTTGTGAGCTTAAAAAAATGACGAGAAGAGAGAGAGAGAGAGAGAGAGAGAGAGAGAGAGTTTTGTTCAAAATATGTTGCTTCCATACTTTAGACAGTTTCTTTCTGCCCAAAAAAGAAGACGACAATTTCAATATTATGACTTACACTTGTTCTATTTTAATCTTAGCACTGACTAAAAAACATTATGAAATCATCCAAACTAATTTTAAACAATAATGAATTGTTTCATTGTCCATGTTCACACATACACTGGAAAAAATTTAGATCCAAATCCATTTCTTCCATACAATTCACATCACAAATTGAGTTTATCAACCATTATAATTCTCAAGAGTGTCACAGTATAATTGCAGGAAACTGATAAGAGCAAGATATTATGATCTTCAATATGATGACTTTATACTTGTGCCATCTTAATCCTAGCAATGACTTCAAAACATTATGAAATTATCCAAACTAATGTTAAACATAATTTAATAATGAAACTTTTCATTCATTTGATATCCACACTCCCTTTGGATAAAATTTAGATCCAAATCTATTCTTCCATACAATTCACATTACATATTGAGTCTATCATCCATTATAATTCTCAAGAGTGTGACAGTATAATCGCAGGAAACTGATAGAGCAAGATATTATGATCTAGAAATTACACTGGGTGGTAACAAGACTCACCACCTAAAAGGCAGAGGGTCCCCTAGAGACTCTGTTGGTCATGGCACTCACACTGCATCAACAGCAGCAGGCAGCAGAGTTGAAAATGCTAATTATTATGGCTTAGCAAAGGGAACTGCAAGAGGGGCTCGCCTTCTACCAGGATTGCTGCCTACAAGGCATGCTCAGAAGATGGCTGCCTTGGCTCCACCATTCTGAAGGCTATTGATGATGCTATAAAGATGGAGTGGACATAATCTCCATCTCCATTGGGCTCAGCTCACTCTTTCAATCAGACTTTTTGAATGATCCCATAGCCATTGGAGCATTTCATGCTGAAGAAATGGGGGTCATGGTGGTGTGCTCTGCAGGGAATGATGGCCCTGATTCTTACTCTGTTGTCAATACAGCTCCATGGGTATTCACTGTTGCGGCTTCTAATATTGACAGGACCTTCCAGTCAGCTATTGTCCTTGGGAATGGGAAAACTTTCCAAGTATGTCTCTTGCTTATCAAAAAAAATTGGGAGGATATCAATGAAAGACCTTGAAAGAATTTAATATCTAACAAGGATTTCTAATGAGTAAACATTAATAAATAACAAGTGAAATTATTATTTTAACAAGTATCCAATCTGTCTAGGATCCTTGTCAAATATTACATTTTTTAAGGGGTCCTTCATTGATACTCTCCCAAATTCTAACGTATACCCACGTGTGCACACACCCACAGAGCCAATGCAAACGGACATAATGATACACTAAAAGTAGGTTTCACCAAACGTCCATATTCCCTTTACCTATTGTATACAAAATGAATCTATTTCTAGACTCGTGTCCCCTTCAAAACAGGGGGAAATAACTGTACAGGTAGATGGGTTCAGAGACTTTCTTTAAGTGCTGGAAATATAATACATTGTGACCTTTGTTTTCTATGCCAGGGTTCCGGCGTCCACTTTTCAAACCTAACTCGTTCAGAGATGTATCCTCTTGTCTTCGGAAAGGACATTGCTGCCAAATTTACCCCTGTATCAGAAGCAAGGTACCTTAGAAGTGTCATCCATATGAATCTGGTAGTTTCACTAGCAAATATCATTTCATGCCTCATTTTTTCAGGCCACTTTCTTTAAACATGCCAATGGAAGTCCACTCAACTTATTAAAGATAAATTACAAAATTAATTACAACAGGCAAGGCACAGGCAAAATGCATCAGGGTTTGGTCCACTTATCATTTGTTAACCAAAACTACTTTAGAATTTCTCTCCATTCAAAGCTTACATTCCCTGCTACTTAGTTTTATATAGGAAGCAGTATTCCCATAGGCAGTTAGTAGCATTAGTACCAGTAACATACGACTCATGATTGTAAAGTTCATAAATCAAGTACTAAGTTGCTATACTAGCATATCTCAGTTACAAGTCCGAAAGCTTCCCATCAAAATTTAGTTCTCTATTTTCATTGAAATGCAGGAATTGTTTTCCTGGATCAGTAGATTACACAAAAGTTGCTGGCAGCATTTTGTTTGTGTTGCTGATGATCCAACTGTTTCAAGGCGAATCAAGAAGCTAGTTTTACAAGATGCAAAGGCCATGGGGGTTGATAGTTATTGATGAGGACAAGAAAGATGTTCCTTATGACGCAGGTGTCTTTCCCTTTACAGAAGTTGGTAACCTTGAAGGGTATCAGATCCTTGAGTACATAAACTCTACCAAGTAAGCGCAACCAACTTCAAAATGCTTATCATTTCTCATGCTGCAGGCTGCTCCATCTTCGTACTCATAGCGATTCTTCTGCATTTTTTAGAAAAATAAAGAACATGCTCTCATTTTCTTTCATCTGAATTCCAGGCAGCTAATGCAATATGAAAATCTCTAGTTATCTGATATTCTTAGAAGTTATCACCTTGATATCAATATATACATACACATATATTAGCATAGCACCTTGCTTCACATCTATAGTTTTGGACAATTGAGTTTACTATCAAACTAGTTCAAGAATCTGCTCACAAGCTATAAGTGGAAGGAAGAAGGTGGAGACATAAATAATAAAGGTTAAACAGCTAATGAAAATCACGCATACGTGCTAAATGATGATTGTCTAAACAGTTGAGTAAAGGGTTAAATAATTAATACATAGATTGCAAAGGTATGCTAACCCAAAATCATTATTTATGCCTCTATGGCAGGAATCCAACTGCAACAATCCTTCCAACAACAGAAGCTCCAAGATATAGACCTTCACCAGTTGTTGCATCTTTCTCATCTAGAGGTCCTTCAAGCCTAACAGAAAACATTCTGAAGGTATTTTTCCATCGCATGTCCCTATATGCAAACTAACTTATAGATGGATATACAATTGTACAAGACCATGACATTTACAAGGCTTTTTTATACTAACTACAAAAACTCCATTGGTCAGCCTGATATTATGGCTCCAGGAATTGGAATTCTAGCTGCAGTGGTTCCCCAAAATTCTGAACCAGGAAGTGTTCCAGTTGGGAAGAAACCGTCCCTATATAGCATAAAATCTGGTACATCTATGGCTTGCCCCCACGTGACAGGTGCTGCAGCACTGATAAAATCAGTTCATCATAGTTGGAGTCCTTCAATGATAAAATCAGCTCTAATGACAACAGGTTCCATAAACTATTATGTAACTTTTATAGTTAAATCATATTTTGGCAACCAACACATAGATGGATTATCAATTTCATCTCACGTTTTTTTTTTCTTTTAATGTTAGTCCCTCAATCATAAAAATGCTTTCAATGTTTGCCATTCTAACCTATCTCCATCCTCAAAAATTAACACAAAGCTAACAAATTGCTGACTTGGAGTGGGGGACCTGAGATGTGAGTTCACAAAATCAAGGTAAACATAAATGTCCAAGCCAAAAATTGAAAGAATTATGGATGGAAAAGGTGGAAAGAAACATTGAAAACAATTTAAAGTTCGATGGCTAAATTGAAAGAATTGATTTGTAAGTGGAAAAATTTAGAGATTTTCTCTATAATTTTATCAATATGCTCTACAGTGTACAGAAAAAGGAAAGTTACACTCACCCTGTTTTGGTTTCATTTCCAACTTTCAGCAACAATTT
>NW_026555833.1:0-48839 GCF_029017545.1 Prosopis cineraria | reverse complement strand
TCTTGCGAGTCGGCTTACTTTGGTGCATTCAACTTCTTCCCATATTGCTGTTTTAATATGCAGCACTCTCGAATTCCAAAAGGCATTTGCAATAGGATTAAGAAAGTGTAAAGGGACTTTATATGGGGTAGTAGTAATGAGAAGAGGAGTATTCATGTAGTAAGTTAGGAGGCTATTTGTCTTCCAAAAGAGAAGGGTTGTATTGGGTTAAGAGATATGAAATTAATGAATAAGGCATTGCTTGGTAGAATTAGGTGGAATATGGTGGCGAAACCTTAGAATTTTGTTCAAGGATGCTATGGGACAGTTATGGCAGAGGATGTAATCTTTTGGGTGATTGTATGGTAAGGTCTTCTTATTCATCATTATGGAAAGTTGTGGCACAAGTTTGGCCTAAACTTCTCATTTTTCTCTTGGGAGGTTAATGATGGAGCTAGTATGAATTTTTGGAAGGATATTGGGTTGATAGTATGGGATGTTTGCTGGATAGTTGTTATAGAATTCCAGAAGCTCCTTTATTAAATTGTTGTGTGAAGAACTTAGTAAATGAGAAGGGAGTGGGAATTTTGTTTTTTGAAAGATTATTTGAGTCATGATATTTGTTCAAATTGAGAGCTATTCTCACACCAAGAGAGGGGATAGAGGTTGATGTGTGAGGTGAGAAAATTTTGATTCTGATATGTATTGTGTGTCTCATATGTATAAGTACTTGTATGATAGGGAATGTGTTCCATGTGATGATGTTTGGAGGGGGATATGGAAGTAGAAGGGCTCGAGATGTGTGCAAGTTTTCTATGGCTTGCAATGCATGAGAAGTTAATGACATCAATTAGAAGATGTCGAATATTGGGTGGCTCACCTATTGTAGTAGATGCAATGTGGAGGATGAGGATGTGATGTATGTGTTACGTAATTGTATGGAGGCCAAGAAAATTTGGTTTGCTCTTGGCCGTGGGGAAACTACAGGTGAGTTTTTTACTTTATCTAAGAGGTATTGGTTTACTATAAATTTAAATGGGTATGAGGAGTAGGGGAGAATTTTTGCTATCACATGCTGTGGTTGTGGCACTGGCGAAATAAAATCTTATTTGAAATTAGGTATGTGATGACTTTATATCTTGAAAGAGTTATTTTAAGGTATGTGGAGGAAATAACTTCTTTGTCAAGGCTGTCTGTTTTGAGAGGATATTTAAAAGAAGGGTTGAGATTAAATGGAGTCTTCCTCTTAGTGGGTGGGTTAAGCTTAATTTTGACGGGGCTTCAGGGGGCAGGATTAAGTGGCTGGATGTGGGGATTGTTTAAAGATGCTAATGGTAAATGTATTGGAGGTTATGTTAAGAGGCTTAGCTCATGTAATGCTTTTACTGTAAATTAGAGGGTGTGTATTGGGGTCTATTGTGTGCGAAGGAAAGGGGATTTATGAAATTAATTGTTGAAGGTGATTCTTAATCAGTTATTCATGCTCTTAAAAAGGGGGGTGGCTGCTACTAAAGCTGTTAAGATTATGAAGATGATTTGTGAATTGTTGATGCCTGATCAGTGGGTTGATATTATACATGTTCATAGAAAAGGCAACCGTTGTGCAAATTGGTTGGCAAGTTATATTTTTTTTTAAGATTTTGATCTTTGTTATTTTAATGAGCCTCTTGTTGATTTGAGGCAAATTTGTATTGTGATTTAGTGGGTTTCTCACTCACTAGAGATATTATAATTGAATAAACACGATGATAAAGAGTTCAGACGAGCCTTGAGACTTCGCGCTCCTTCGCAAAGCCCCTCCATAACAGCTCCATTAAACCCAAGCAAAAGATTCGAAAGGTCTTGATTAATCTCAATGGTCTAGATCTTCTCCTTAAGTCAGAGTAGCTGCAAGAGCAAAGGAGCGAAGTCAAGTCCAAATTGGATGCCCTCTTTGACTTTATTAGTCCTTAACTAGTCCCTATCTGGTGCTTCATTGTTTTACTATTTTCTTATTCCCCATGAGTGAACCCAATAACATGCATATTCTCAATTTCTCAATCTTAGAGACAATAATGATGACGGGATAATTGTGGGCACAACTGGCCTTGTTAATGGCCATGATTGCTTTTACATACACCATGTTAGAGCCGTTATTTTCCTCTTCTCTTCGTTCTCATCTTTGAAAATTCACTGATAAAATCTACTGCCTTTCTCTATCCTTACGTCCCAATCACCTTCCCCAAATACATAGTAGATTGCCCGAACTGCAGTGAACTCTTTGCTTCCATTCAAACCTTCCTCCCTCAAAACTCTTCCAACAAAGCCAAGAGCCTCTAAGCTGAAGTCCTCAAAAACACTCGTGAAAGAAGAAGAAGAGAGAGAGAGAGAGAAAGTAAAGGAGAATATCAGAATAGATATGCCTCAAGATTAAAAAAAATAGATGTTCAAAATAATAATTATAAAATATAAGTTTAAAAAATATTTAATTAAATGATTTAAATTATTTTAGGTTCATATATCAAATATCATTATGTAAGAAATCTATCAACCCAGACCTTAGTCATGCTAACTATGGAGGACAACGAAAAGGTTCACTGATGAGTTTTGAGGTATTAAACTCTGGTGGTTTGCCAGCAAAACTACTTCTCAATCACGCTCATATTTCATGATTCAATCTTGCTTCAGATGAGAAGAAGTACTACAGTCTTACCTTTCACAGGAATCACCGGGATCTCATTACTGGGGTTACCTCAAGCATGTTCTGAAGAAGAACCCAGGGTGATTGAGATGAATAATAGGCGACTCAAATTGTACACGACCACTGGGATTAGGTGGAGCCATGTGGGTTTTGAGCATCTCGCAACATTGAAACTCTGGCTATAAAGCCAGAAAAGAAAGAAAAGAACATGAAGGACTTTGTTTAATTCAAGATTGGTAAGGAGTACTATGGTAAGATCGAGAAGGCTTAGAAGAAGGGCATCTGTTGTATGGCCCTCCAGGAACTGGCAAGTCTACTATGGTAGTTGCCATGACTATTTTCTTGCACTACGATATATATGATCTGGAGTTAACAGCATTGAAGGACAACACGTAGCTTAAAAAGCTGTTACCAAACACGTCGACAAAATCTATTATTGAGATTGAACACATTGATTGCTCTCTCAATCTTACTGCTCAAAGAAAGAAGAAAGAAAGCAAAGACAGGAAGGAGGAAGCCAAAGATGATATCAAGAAATCTGAAGAAGAAGAAGAAGAAAAGAGAGTAAGAGCAGCAAGGTGACTCTATCTGGACTATTGAATGTTATAGATGGGATTTGGTCGGCTTCTGAGGGAGAGAAGGTGTTTTGTTTACGACTAATTTTATGGACAAGCTTGATCCCGCTCTTATCAGGAGGGGACGCATGGATAAGCACATTGAATTGTCTTATTGTTACGATGAAGTTTTCAAGGTGCCATCCAAGAATTACTTGGGCATTGAGACTCACCATTTGTATTCTAGAATTGAGAAATTGTTTGAGAAGACAGAGATGACACCTGCTGGTGTTGCTGAGAATCTGATGCTCAAGTCAATGAATGAAGATGCTGAAACTTACTTGAACAGGTTGATCGAAGCTCTCGAGATTGCCAAGTTAGAAGCATGGAAGAAAGCAGAGGAGGAAGCAAGGAAAATGGCAAGGAAAGAAAATGAGCAAATGAAGTAGCAAGAAGTTAAGAATAAGGCAAAATCTTGGGTAGGAGAGAGTAATGTCACATCTACTAAATAGAAGAACATTGGAGAAGGTCTTTTAGTCTAATCTAGCTAGCATTAACTATCCCTTACATCTTAAATTATAAAATACTTTTAAAAAAATTTTAGCATTTCAAAATATAAAACACTTTGATAAAAATAAAGTTTCATTAATGATAATTTTTTAATATTATCTTTTCTATATATATATATTTTAAATATTCTTTCATTAATGAAATATTAAATGAAGAATATTTTTAAAAGTTTATATTTTTGACTTAAAAAAGTAAGGTTGTAAAGTATATTTAATGAACTTTATTAATATGTAAGATTTTATCTAAAAAATATTTCATAATTTGATATGAAAGGAATATTATATGTGACTATAATAACATCCATGGATTCCCGTTTTTGGTTTTTTTTTTTTTTCCCTTCAGGTTCTCCCTACCCTCCATCTTGTTTTGTAATGTCAATGTAATTACCAATAATGATTTTTTTTTTTGGGCCAAAAACACCAATAATGATGTTCAATATATCTCATTTGCAATTCTCTGTTTCAGTGTCCCCAAATTTCCGCACGCATCTCGTCTTTTCGGCTCGAGCTACTAAAAAGGTATTGTCCATCAATTACCAAAAAATTATGACAGGATCTTTGCCTTAGTTTGGATTAGTTTAGTAAGTTTCCGTAAAAGGTATATATCACAACTTACTGTTGTTAGATTTATGTTCTAAAACTCGTTATACGGCAGATGTCCTGAAATCTGTAATTTGGTTCGAAATAGTTAGAAACGCGAGCTTCCGGCCATAAACATAATGGACAAATCTGTACGTACAATACGAAAGAACACAGAGAGAGACAAAGTCAAAGGAGAATTGAGAATTCACACGTGAAGTATGCCACTTACGATTCAGGACATTCAACAGAGTCATACCTGCAATTTCCCACATGGAAGCTGCACTTCAGTTGCTGTCCAGAAAAAATTTGGACCATCTATGTTAATTTTATATTTATTAAAATAAAAATTTATAAACATTTTTAATAAATATATTCATCTTCAATCTGATCAATACTAATCTAACTTAAATGATCTAATTTAATATTATAAGTTTTATAAATTAACTATTAAAATGTATTCTAGATAGTTCAAATTTAATACTAAATTTTTATCTACAAGGTCCTGATTTATTTTTTTATTTTTTATTTTTATTTTATATTTATTAAAATAAAAAATATTAAAAATTTAATATTAGATATGTATCATACAGAGTATATTTAGGTAGTCAATTTATAAAAATTATAATATTAAATTGAATTACTCAGATTAAATTAATACTATTTAGATTAATGATGAACATATTCATAAAAAAATTAAAAAAAATTAATAAATTTTTATTTTAATAAATATAAAATTAAAATTAAAATTAAAAAAATCTGGTGCGCAGCAACTGATGAGCGCAGATGACGGATCCCACGGACCGAGTCAAACTATTGTAGAAATGGCCCCGTGATTGATCTCAGGCGTCCCACCTATCAGAGGAAGGAGATCGATGAATATATCACGTGTCTTTTTTCAGTCAAATGCAAAGTCAGACAGCGATAGATCCACAAATCCGAAGATCCGCGTTCCATGGTCATCACTCTCCAGGGTAATCTTGGCCCTTTATTTTATTTTAAAATAATTTCCATTGTTTAACTTTAAATTAATTTTTAAATATTTTACATATTATATTTGTGAAAACAAAAAATATAAAAATTATTATTAAATATTGAATGCTCAAAATATATATCTAGACAGTCAATTTATAAAAATTATAAAAAAATTTAATATTAAATTGAATTATCCGGATTATATTTGAACTGTACATAATATATCTTGATAATTAATTTATAAAAGATGTAAAAAATTTATATTAAATTGGATCATTCAGATTAAATTTACACTAATAAGATTGATTACCAACAAAATTTATTAAAAATTTGATCTTTTTTATGCATTTTTATTTTGATAAATATAAAATAAAAATAAAAATAAAAATTTGGATTATCCATATCCTGTCAGAAGTGATGTGTACGATAGTGCTCATCATGTAATGAGCATCGAAAATAGTCTAGGTTTAAAATTAAAATTTTTTATATTTTTATTTTCATAAATATAATATTTAAAATATTTAAAAAATAATTTAAAATCAAAGACAGATAATATTTTAAAATAAAATGAATGGCACTCATCCAAGGACACATTTACAATAAGGATAGAGGGGGCAATTATCCGCACTAGAAAAATAAAAATTTTATCTAAGTTTTAATTAAAATTACACTTACGCCCTTCTAAAATTATTATGACCCCACATTCTCTTTAAAATTATCAAGCATACATATTTAAAAACATTTTTTACTCATATTTATTATAAAAATAAATTTATGATGCAAATGACATTAATATATATTTTTAAAATTATCATACATTTTATTTATATATTATTTTTATTAATATTTAGAATTATATTTTTTTCAAAATAATTAATATTTATATTTAATATAAATTTTGCCCCCTCTACTAATTTTTTCTAGATCTGTCGTTGCACTCATCAGTCTGAAAAGTACGGAATGCGGATCCATAGATCCTATAAATGGAGACTTCGGTGGCAAGGATTCTCGATATATCCTTCAATATATCCTTCAATATACCAACTGTCATGTTAAGAAGCGACTTGGAATGGCTTGCTTGTCTTCCTCTTTCCCTCATGAAACCTCCGTAGATGTGTAATATATTGTCGCTTGTACTCATCCAACTCAATTCTGGAGACCCTCATGGAAGGAGAAGATCAGAAGGCCAGCGACAGAAGGCAGGGACTCCTGTCGCAGGTGAGATGACGCTTACTGTTTCCAATGGAACTTCGGATCGAAGCCACCAAGAGCAGTACTCGTCATCTCCCCTCCACAGAAGCCCCTCCTTTTTCTCTCTTTCTCTCTATTTTTTTCTGAATCTCCAAACACAGGCATATATATCAGGTATAAACACACACACATCCACTCTTGCTTCTTTCTTTCTTGTTATATGAAAGATTCATTTCCTAGACTGAGGACGCAGAACTGGGACGAAGGGCTAGATATTAGGTTGAAGAGCTTTGAAGAACGCTTCTGATCTTCTGTCATTTCTTCCACTAAATATTCTGATCTTAAAAAATAAATATTTTAAATTTTTAAATTGAATTTAAATTGTAAAATATATGTTTATATTTTAAAATTAAAATTTCTATTATTTATTTTTAATTTTTAAACATTATAATTTATATTTTTAAAAAAAATATGAAATATTATAATTTAAAATTTTAATTTTTAAAAATTTTAAAAAATAAAAATAATAAAAATTTATGGCTTGACTTTAAGTTCTTTGTATAAGGAACAAACTTTAAAAAATAAGGCATTTTAAACAAAATTAAACTTAAAAACTTGAACCCTTAAAGACTGGGTTTACAAGGATTGAGCTCATATAATTTGAGCCTGTTCGTTTCCCAATTTTAATTAAAGCCAGTAACTGGAGGATAGTAGCCAGTAGGTACCAGCCTGGACAGCAGACTCATCTCTCTTCTTTATTTTTCATTTTGTTATGGAGACGAGGATCTAATTAGTTTCTTAAATTTGTGTTTCACGTGAATCCAGAGTAACAGCCAAATGTTCTTACAAGATTTAAACTGAGACTGGCGTTTTATCGTACGTAAATCCTGAAAAAACAGAGAGAGAAAGAGAGGGAAAGAAGTATAATAATTGCCAATACCACCAAAACTAATAAAGCCGACAACGGTACAAAGTACAAACACAGTAAACAATAATACAACAAAGGGAAAAGAGTACGTACTGCGACCGCATGATGAATCATGAATGTCTTCTACCGCTATCAGAATTGGCTTTTGCGGAAGTCAATTTGGACCTTCAAATTTGGTAACCAAACACAACTTCAGTAGGATAGGATAATATCAATATCGTGGTACAACCCACTTGGCGAAGCATTAGTCTCCCTTCAACCTGGTGGCATAATTCTTTGTTCCGTAATCAATCAACTCAATTAAATGATGGGGTAAAATGAGTAGATGTCGTTCTAATAAAGTGAGAGTTCAAAATAAAATGAGAGCTTTAGTGATTTGGTCAAATGTAAATTTTACCACGTACTATTTATAAAGAAAGATAAATGCATAATGATAATATTTTTGTGATAAACTTCACGAATTTCAGGAAGTGTGGCTTAAAGGATCCAGGTTGTGATTTGTGAACATGCAAATCCAAATTGGAAAAACTTGATTGCTTTTATACTTGGGCCTCCATACGCTCAATAGCCCTCTTATCCTGGCGTTGTTCTTTGATTACCTTTTTAACAATCTGCATGGGCCTTACTTGGCCTAGATTTTACAATGGTTCTCTTGGAAAAACGGGATAAAAAAAATCCAGCCAAAAATTTAAATTTAAACACTTAAAGTTCTGGGCGATGAGCTATAATTTTACAAAAACAAAGCTCAGCCTCTTGCGATTGCAGGGTTAACCCGTCCCCCACCATTTTTTTCAGTAACTATCCGTACCTGCATGGTCTTTTGACACAAGCCATGTGGGACTCTCTGACAAATATTATATACATTGTAGTACCGTACACAACGTAATGCGTTCTTTTTTTTCTTTTTTTCGTTTGGTTAATTTTTTTCTTATATCTCGAAGCTTTTTCAAATATAAACACATTTTTTAATCATTATACTTTTTATTATTTATCTATATTTTTTATTTAAATTTCATCTTTTTAATTTAGCTTAACATACTTTAAAAAATGTCTAATATTTATCATTTTATCAACATCTTTCTTGACTTTTAAATGAAAAGTTTTATTTACAATTAATATTAATTATGTATTTATTAACAACAAATTATGCTACTAAGCACATATTTACATATATTTCTTATTTAATTATGATATATAAGTTAAAAATATATTAATTTAACATTATCTAATTCGACCATAGTCCAACCACAGCTTGATCAGTGAATCATAAATCAGTGTCTAATTTAATTCAATGATCAGTTAGATTTGTAAAACTTTACCCTTCAACTTGCAAAACCATAGTTATCAAACAAAAAAAATGGTTCCAGAACCATGATTCAGTTGAAATTACTTTTTTTTTTCCTCGTTTTTTCTTACGATCATGGTTCTCTCCGTTGCTTTCTTGTGAAAGTGACTTTTTAAAAAAAAAATAATATTAAATGTAAATCACATTACAATAACTAGCTTTTATCACCACTTTACTTTATAAACTATAGTTTAAATTTCATGTAAGATACAAAGCCCAATAAAAAATAATGACAATAATTATCTATCGCTCACTTATCATGTTGTTGACTCATCATCTCCTAGATTCTTGAATTACATTTCATCTCTTAGTACATTACTAGATATAATTATACAGTGAGAAGTCAAATAATCAATAAGAAACCTAAAGAAGATGAACGTAAAAAGGGGGTTGAATTATACAGCATAGCCAAACCCAAAAACCATACAAACAACAATCAAATTCGGTATGCCCCGAATCACGCCACATTCCTATCCTAGTTTGGTGATTCAGCAACACAGATGGTAAAATAAGCAATAAAAATACAAGACTACAATCCCAAAACATCAAATTAAATGTATACGAACGGCATGAATTGATTGGCACAAGTTGCCCAAAGTGTCTTGGCCGCCTCCTAGACTAGTAAATGTCCTGTTTCCTAATTTATATATAAATGTTACCCTAGGTCTAGCTACATCAAATCTCTTTTTTGTCTTTAGGTTTACCAAATAAATACTCCCTCCAATTTTATTTATAAAATATTTTTTAAGAATAATTTTTAATTTAAAATTTAGGATATTTTATAATAATTAAAATGCTTTTTTAATTTTATTTTTTCTAAATTAGTATAAAGATATTTAATATAATTATATTATAATTTAAAATTAAAAATAAAAATAAAAATACATCTTATTTTTTTAAAATAAAATGAGTGCAACAGTTAAAAATATGTTATAATAAAGATTGAAGGGTGAATACGCTAAGCTAGGCTTCGGGTTCGAATTCTAAGTGCGATGCCTTTTCGGGACCCCAGTGCCTCATCACGGATGTTGGAGAAAATGTCTTTGATTTAGACATTTATTAAGAAGCTGCATCGATCTTAGTCAAATGAAATTGTCGCCATCAATGTTATATTTACCTGTCACTTTCAGACTTCGGAACATTTTTTATTCATGATAGGCGACTCCTCTTCCCCTCTGTACCCGCCATACGAATATAAATTTGGTTAACGTAATCATGCTTTTTGCTTAACCAAAGCGACCGCATGGAATTAATTACTAGCTAAATAATTAACTGTTTATAAAACATATTCTGTCATGTACTGTCGAGTTCTCTTTCATTGTTTAGGCCTGAAGTCAATGGACGGCTAAGCCGCAACAAAACCTTGGGCATCAGCATGTAATGTGGAATTATTCTCAATCTTGTCAAGTGAACTCTTCTGAGATCATGATTTGAATAAAAATAATTTCCTTAAGGTGCACGATTGCAAAAAAATTATATAATATTTAACCCTAGAATATTGCATCTCAGGAGCAGTTATCATTGACATTACTTTAACATGAGAGCCTTACAACCAATGAAACATAATCCCGTTGGAGTCTATTATGTTGGAACATTAGTTGTCTCTTAATTCGCCACTTAGCTATGGTCCCATTTGATGTCCAAGCGGGCAACCTAAGAATAGAGATTACGATAAGGGTCGACAAAATAATACCTCATAATAATTTAAAATTTCATGATGTATTATTTTGCAGAAAACAACACTAATTAAAATAGTATCAAAATTGAAAAAAAAATTAATTCATAAATTTAATTAATTTTTTTTAAAGAAATACAAATGATTCTTTCCTCGTCTTGACTTTAGATCTAATCATTGATCCTTTGATATCTTAAAACGAATCAAATATATTAAATGTTAAATTATGACCTGTTCATTGATTCCCATCAAATTATTTTTGCATTGTAACTAATCAAACCACAATCACTGTAACAAGGTCCAAACGGCTCGTACATCTTTAGAGTTAGGTTAGGAATTAGGATGAAATAATGACTATAAATTAAAGCACCTTCCTATCCAAGAAATACATTCAAGTTTAATTTTTAAATCAGATATTTCTATGACCTAGTTACAAGTATCAGTTATGAGAAACAGCATCACTCAAGTATAATAGCCAAACCTTTTGTATGCTAATATGACTTAAGATGTCTTTTCACATGATTTTTCTGTAACTTTTTATTAAAAAAAAAAGTATAATAGCCGATTTAACTTGTAAAAGAACTTGTTGCCTCACGACACTCTGCAAAACCTGAAGATGCAAGAAAGATCAAGCATAAAACAGCGTCAACTGAAGAGCATATGCTTTTTAGAAGTATATAATTCAATTTCATTTAATTTCGCCTCCGTACACTTTTTAGCCACTCCTCTTCTACGATCTCCCTCCTCTATTTTCCTCTCTATATACAATCAACATCAAGTCAGTCACCATGTTACTACTTATTAGAGCAAGTGCTCTTGCTCGGCACTGAGGGCAATCTAATCTGACTGGATTTGTCTCTCTTCTCGTCATCAAAGACGATGTATGTACTCCCAATACCTCTTTTCCAGCCAAAAGGAAGCTTCGTTTCACTGATCGCGCTAACCAGATTTAAAAGTTTAACACTAAGGCTCGCGGGAGAAAGTAAACTAAAGAGGGCTCCTGTTGATTATTGTCATTTGCACTGCCTTGGTCGAAATTTTTCATTTGACAACAATGAGGTGATTAAAGCTTCCAGCCTTCTTGAGCCAGGGCTAGGCTTTAGAACAGTGATATCACCTACAACAGAGCAGGGATCAGTCCCATTCTCTCTGCTTCCGATGCACCAGCCGCCCGGAACAACCATTCCCGGACCCCTTGATAATAGATCGGCGTCAACTTTGTCCAACACTGGATCGTCTCTATGGAACTTCCTCGCAAAAGGAGCGTTGCTATCAACCATCTTTCGCATGTCTTGAAGCTTAAGGTAGTGAGGATGTTGCTTGGGAGGATTGTCCCAAGAAATGAAATGGAGATCACTATTCACAGTTGTGTTCTTGAACTCTTCGGCATTACAAATGACAGTGTGGAAATATCCTTCAGGGGAAGATATGAAATTTGTGTAGTACATGAGAGTAGTCCGAGGTAAGTTGTCCCATCCCCATATGCAGTAATCAATGAAAGATCTTGAGAGTGCCATCCAAGCCGAACCTAGAAACAGAGAGAACTTAAGGCAACCATCTCAAAGGAAGAAATAACTCCTCTTGCATAATAAATTGAAAAACTAACTTGCAAAATCTAGCTTTCCTTTGAAAAGTTGAAATTTTAGATGCCAACTTTATCTACGCCTTTTCTGTCCTATCATAGCCCATATAAGGTCAAGAATAGGCCCATGTTGGAAACATACAGGACAATAAATGCTATGTTAATACCTACCCTAGGTCCAAGAACATTATCTGGTTAAGTGCTTTTAGATTTTGTAGTATCAGAGCCAATCATTTACATGCCACAATTTAAATGTGTTATCCTCAACCGAGTTCAAGAGCTACAGCTGCAATGCTAACTCTTTCGTGCTAATTACTGGAAACAGGAATAAACATTCTTCAGGCAGATGAAAGCCATTAAAATCTTGAAACAGTTATGAGAAATTGAAAGAGTAGCACAAGAAGTCTAGACTACATTGAAAAAAAGTAAGGAGATAGATCTTTTAAAAATGGCAAGTGGCACAGTATTAAGAAAAAATTGATCTAAAGTGGAACAAATATAATCATGTCATATTTTGATGTGCCCAGTCTACAAGCCAAAAACATTGATCAAAGTCATATCAGCATCAATGAAAAGACTATATTATAATATACTACCATGTGATGCTATACTACCAAGAGATCAATCCATGTGACTAATATAGACTGGAATCATCAAGCAACCAGAACCAAATTATGTTTTGCACATGTAATGCAAATGTAGAGCTGCTATATGCTGAAGATGTATCCAGGGTAATTTATTGCCGTGCCTAATTATTACATATACCACATTTAATTGAGCTATTCCTAATGAGCAACCCAGCAAAAGTCATTTACACTACAATATAAATAGGGAGAAAAGGAATATAAATTGAACATCAATTTGAAAGTACAAAATAGACTCTCTCAAGATTAATAAGAATCCTGAAACGATACATACCCAACTCTCAGATCAGGACAGATTGTGTTTTATGCCCTCAACTCACATCTCAACTAAAATAGTCAAAGCTTATTGGTCAATTTCTAAGGCTTCAAACTTAAAGCAAATATTACTAGAGTTAACCTTTACAAATAAAACTCTCAGTCTCATTATTCAATTAAGGTAGAATTATCTACAATATCACACCATAGGGAGTGTAGGAAAGCTTTGAAGTACTCTTCCTAACATTTTTAACTCAAGTGAACCGATGATAACATGAAACAAATAAATGATTGACTTTGCACTGTCATCGTTTAATTGCCTCATTTAGAACCCAACCAAGCAGCATCAGAATAGCCACATAATAAAAGAAGAGGAAAGGAATTTAGAGTTAAAAGCTATGAACAGACAAGCAAATTATCTCACCTGTGAAAAGTTTGAAGGCAGTTGGCCTACTCCTCCGCTGGGTAACCCAGAACACATCTTCTTTCTTATTCATGTACAAGCCTGGATCAATGATTATTGGTCTGGCCCTTTGATGACTATTTAGCAAAGAACCAATCAGATAATCTTCCCCACGAGAATGGAAGAAAACAACAAGGGATGAATATCACTTACTCTTTCCATCCAATATTACTGGTATGATCAATGAAATTCAGATCACGAGGCATGTAAGAAAAGGCATGCAGCAGATCTAGTTAAGTAAAATCCACAGACCAGTTAGTTGGGGGGAAAATCGTGCCAAAAATTTATCTCATAAGGCAGTGTCAAAACAACTAACCATCTTGGGTAACAAGTGGGTAATCTGAAGCACTTAGATTTATGAACCAATCCCAGTTGCCTCCATTCTTCAACAGGATGGCCGCCGCGTGAAGGGTGTTCGAAACCATCGTGGGGCCTCGATATGTGACTAGATTGGCCTTCGTAATCATATCCACATTCCCAAACTTCTGGAAGAGAGGATGATCTTTGACGAACTTGTGCAGATCCAATCGCTCCTCCGCCGACGATTCCCGGTCCAAATGAACGAGATAACGATTGTGCGGATGGTAAAGTGCCAAGAGTGTGCGCTTGAGCATGTTGCCGTCACCATTGGAACCAGATATGAAATAAGCGATACGCGGCGGAGGAGGGAGAAACGAAACAGGTACTGGATGTAGCTTGGATTCCACAAAAACGGAGTAGGAAGCGGTCAGAGAACGGTAGAAGGGAATGAGATAGGTGCCAGCGGGAGAAGTAAGAGTTGCGAGGCAGAGAACAAAGAGAAGGAGTACAGACCCAATGACGAGAGGGAAAATCCACCTGCGCTCCAATGCGTGGTGGTGCCTGAGGTGCATGTAATAGCTCTTCAATTTCTTCATTTTCGGAGGAAATGAAGAAGAAAGTATGTATTAGCGAGGGATAGAGATTTAAGCGAAGCTGAAATCGGAGAAGACGAAAGAGGGAAACAAGCTGTAGGCAGTGCTAATAAATGGACGGTGACCGTACGAAAACAGGAGCAACGACATCAATGAAGTCTCTCTCTACCTTCTCTTGCCTTGCCAGCGAGCTGCGTTCCTCTCGCTCTCTATCATCTAACCCTCACCACTTTAGTTTACAACTTTAGATTAAATCTACCCAGCTATTTCTACATCGATTTTTCATCACCATTTCTAAGCTCTAATCAATCGAATTGAATACCTGTCCTAAGAATCAATCAACAAATCGTGAACATTTTTCTCAAAAAGATTTCTTTCTCATTTTTTAGTTCTGGAAGGGTCATGTTCTCTGAACAAAATATCTCGGGACATTTAATATTTTTGTCAAAAAAATTGGGGTTAAAAAATTCTCAGAATTCAGTTAGGTTCCCGAAAATTTTATTAATGGAACTCGCTTTCGAGAATCTGACAAGAAAAATAATCATAACGTGTCAACAAAACGATGATGAAGACTTTAGCACTTAAATTAAGTTCGTTAATTTTCACTATACCAATGAGTAAGCCTTTTCGGTCAAAAATAAATGAAAAAATTATATATAGGTTTTATAAAATAAATTTATTTATAAATAAATCTCACAAAACTCAAAAATTACAACAAAATCCATTAAAACCTAAATATAATTTGAAATTGAAATAAAAAGACAATAACTTTTCTATTAAACATATATACATTATATCAGTTAAATAATTTATAACCACTTAATCAATATTTTATAACTATCACTTTAACTTTTTACAACTGTAACTTCACATAATTATGTGAAGTTACAGTTGTAAAAATTATGCGAAGTTACGGTTGTAAAAAGTTAAAATTATAATTATAAATTATTGATCAAATAATTATAAATAATTAATATTAAACTTTATTAATAATACATGATTGTTTAATTATTGCACATGCGAAGTTAAAGTTGCAAAAAATTATAATTATAATTATAAATTACTGATAAAATAGTTATGAATTAACTATTTGATTAATGTAATATATGTTTAATAGGAGTATTATTATTTTTGTAACTTAATTTTAAATTATACTTAGGTTCTAAAGAATCTAACTATGAATTTTAAATTTTGTAAAATTTATTGGTAAATAAATCAGCTGTACAGGACTTTTACATAATTTTTTCAGGATAAATATTAAACCCGTGGATTAAAAGAGCCCACATATTTTCTTAAAAAAAAAAAGGAAAAAAGAGAAGAAGGAAAAAACTAACTCAAATCATGTGGGTCACACGGTTATCCAAATCCCGTAAATTTATAGCTGCAAAACCAGTTGAGCTTATTCGGCCATTCAATTTAACAGTGTGTTTGGATAAGGAAAAAACTCAATTTTTCCCTCCAAAATCAATTTTTTAGCAAATTTTTCAAACAGTCAAAATAAGACAAAAATTGATTCTGACGTAGTACGCGCGTTTTCCTTAAGCTGATGGAATCAGCTTTTGCAGAAGGTTTATCAAAAAGTATTGAAAAAAATTATAAAAAAAACTCATGAAAAAATTACAAATAAAGCACATAATTTAATAAAAAAAATTAAACTCTTTTCTCTTCCCTCTTTTTTTCCTTCATGAAATTTAAATTTTATATCCTCAAAAAATTAATTTTTTATATTTAAAAATTAAATTATATAGTAATTTATATAGCTAAAATTGATTCTGATTAAATTATTCAAATATCTTTAATTCTGTTAAAATTAACTTTAGAAAAATAGTATCTAAACAAATTACGTCATAACATAATCAATTATGATTAAAATCTACCATTTAATCAATTATTTTTATAATCTATTATATCCAACTGAAATCCAAACAGGTACTTAGTCTTGTTTAGGGCTCAAATATGGGGTTTTAGTATAAAAGTGTTTTTGGACTCCACTTGTATAAATTCAGAAAAATCAGGCTGTGAGTTCGGCCAGTTCATTTTTAGGAGGATTAAAAAAGGTTTAGATCTTTTAGTTCAATTTAAATTATAAAATATATATTTGTATTTGAGGATTGTATTTGTATTACTTATTGTAAACTTTAAAACATGTTAATTCATGCTTTAGAGTTTGGACATGCAATGTAATAATGTTAAATATAATTACTAAAAAATTTGACATAATACTTTTGGACCTGGGCTATGGGATAGGTTAGGCTTAACCTGCTTAATTCCCAGCTCTATTAATTCGTGAAAAGGGCAGGTAAAATTTGAGTACTAGCGTAAAAACATGTTATTAATAAATGTTGGGTTTAATAAAAAAGATTATTTTTTCATAATATGATAAATTAATATTTGAATTTTATCCAGGAGAGGCACTCGAGTGTCGACAGCATCTTACGCAAAATTGTTTCTAATAAAAAAAAATTCTTGTAAACAAATTTTTTTTTAAAATAAACATATCTAGTTGAGAAGCTCGTTTTATGAAAATATATATATAGTGTGTGTGTGTGTGTGTATAATAAAGATAGTCTTGTGGTGCTGAATGTCCCCTCCATCCCATTTTATAAAAATGTCTTTAAGAATGATTTGAAGATATTATACAACATAAATATTTTTTAAAAAATAATAATTTATTAACGAAACTTATTCCGAAAGTAGTCTCAATTATCTTACTTCCAAGATATTTTTATTTATCTATCTAGTTTATTAAATGAATGATAATTTTAGAATTTATATTTCTAGTGAAAAGTTTAAGATTTTAAACTCTATTTAATTAGCTTGACTGTATTCACAATTTCATTAAAAAAATCTAAATAAAACGGAACCGAACGAGGTAGACTTCATAAAAGATGTTGGCCAGTCTTGTTATTGGGAGGTGCATAGCGGCGTGTCTTGCCTGGCCTAACAATTAAATTAACTAGGCATCAATTTCGTCTCTGTCTCATTCGTTTTATGCATTGAACGAAGATATGTAAAACTTATTAATACTTTGCAATAACGAAAGTTTCAAATAAAATATATAGTTATTGTTATACATTGAAAAAAAAATACTCAAAAAATAAATGATAACAGTAAATAATCGAAGTTTCATATAGCCAAACGCTAATAAGCATTGACAAAATTTAGTAAAAACTTCTAATCTCTAAGCCTTCTTTCTTTTTAAAAAAAATAGCCGAGAGTTGAAATTAAAAGAGAAAATGGTATTTAATTATTATGTGGTTGTAATCCAATATTATTTAATTGAATAAGATGGATTTTAGCCAAATCTTAAAAAACGCAAAACGCAAGTGGTAAATTGAGCGTTTATTTTTAAGATATGAAATTAAGTTAAATCAATGACTAATTAGATTTGTAGTTGAGATAAACTTCAGCCATAATTAATTAACTTATCCAGTGTTGGGGTTCTTTTCATGGCATTGTATCCGATTCTGTAACGGAAGTGTCGGGTCAAGAAGATGTTAGGTGAGGCGAGTATCTATGTATACATACATTGATTAATTAGGGTTTACGTTTAATACCAATAATTAACCAACATTCAAGGCAACGGATTTCTCTAAAACGCATTCATTGAACGTTGATTCCCCATTGTTAGGGCTTCGATTGCGTCAAAGGTAGAACTTGGAAGATTAGGGTACAAGTTAATTAGGCCCGATATCACTTTAGTTGCATGCATGAGATCTGTAACTTCATGCGTGCTGGCCATTCATAATACTTTCATCACTTTTCTATTCTTTTGATGATATTTACGATACAGCATGTGAGGAAGCTAGGATGTCATTTTTAATTTTGAAGACCTTTGGTTAGTTATTTCTAATCTCTATCACTGTACACATATCTTACAATCTTTTTAATTTCATCGCCGGACTTTTCTCCCAGGAAGACTTTAATCACTGCTCAACTCTTATTTTATTCTGGTAACTTGAGCTATTTCTGGGTTTTTTATATGAGAAATATCTTGCTTTGTTTTTGTTTATTTTGATTTTTGCTTTTTTATATTTAAAAGTTTAAATGAGTTGGGTTTCAATGGCTCACAAAGATTAGAGCATGACTTTAAATTCAATGAATACTAATATAAATACTTATAAATTATTAACCAGCAAATTCTTTATATCCACAAGGAAATTTAATATCATAATCTTATAAATTATAGACTAATATCCAGGGTCGTGTGAAGATGTTTTGAGACGGCAAAATTATTAATAAAACCTAGCATTTATAATTGTCTCTTCAAAAAAAGTGCACACATCATTTTTCACAAAATTATATATTAAAATTTTATAATATAGTGATTCTAATAAAATACTAAATTAATTCAATAGTTAAATGAAATTGGTGTTGACAAAGTGATCCTGCCCCATCTTATATATTGGGATAGAATATTAATAATGATATGGGATGGAAATACATTTTTAACAAAAAAGATATAATTAAGACTAATAATATCAATTATTAGTGTGAAAGACTAATAATAATTATACAAATTAAAAAAATTAATAAGGATTAAAGGTATCACATTGATGGTTTTAAACTACACAAGGTCTTGATGCTAATATTTTTCAATGTTTTAGGCTTTAGAATGAGAAAATGAGAAAATAAAAAGTGAGACCATAAGAGAAATTTAACGCAAGCTAATATAGTACAAATTAATATCTTATAAATCTCACTATTCTTTTTTATGTAGATAATAAACTTAGTTCAATAATTAATGTTATAATAGGAATAATTAAAAATTTTTAATAGAAAAACAATCAATACTCATTATTTTTTATCTACAATTAAATATATGATAATACAAACATCAATTACACACACACATATATAATAGAGATATTAATAATTTTTTTAAAAGCTTAAGACTCTGTTTGGTTTAAGGAAAGGGGAAGAGAGGTGAGGGAGGGGAAGGGGGGAGAGAGGAGCATCCTCCTAATTTTAGGGGGGGAGGTTTTGGAGGGAAGGAAAGAAAAAATTTAAAAAATTTCTCCTTCCTTCCACACTACCAAACAAGGGGAGGGGAGCTCCCTCCCCACATTAAGTCAAGGAAATTTTTTTCATAATTTCTTTTCTTTTATTTTTCTTCTTCTCATTTTTCCGCCATCTAAACCAAACCCAATGAGCTAATTTCATTTCAATGTGTTCAATATCAATACTAATTCTATTATAACTAGTCAACACTTTCAAGTTGTAATTATACGTAAAATCCGTGACTTTATTTTCATGTATCTAAGGATAAGGCGGCATCTTCAACAACTTAAAGTTACATCTTTTCTATGTAACATCTTCATTTAAAGATACAATGATATATCTTCGTTGTCTCGAAAGTATAATTTTTTTAAAATTAGTTTTAAAAGTCTGATAAAGAAAATAGTTTTGTGAAAAACTAACTCAAATCATGTGGGTCACACGGTTACCCAAATCTCGTAAATTTATAGTTGCAAAACAAATTGAGCTAATTCGGCCATTCAATTTAAGTCTTGTTTAGGGCTCAAATCTAGGGTTTTAGTATAAAAGTGTTTTTGGACTCCACTTGTATAAATTCAGAAAATCAAGCTGTGAGTTTGGCCAGTTCATTTTTAGGAGGATTCAAAAAGGTTTATATCTTTGAGTTGAATTTAAATTATAAAATATATATATTTGTATTTGAGGATTTTATTTGTATTACTTATTTTAAACTTTAAAACATGTTAATTTATCCTTTAGGGTTGGACATGCAATGTAATACTTTTTCTGTTAAAAAATATAAGGCATTTTTTGAGAAGTTAGATATTAAAAAATATAAGATATTTTTAATCTTTCGAAATGTAATCATTATCTTTTTTTTAAAAGTGACCATATTGATAGTGATTTTATATTTACTATAGGGTATTTAATAGGGATAAATATGAAAAAATAAAGTTAATTGAAAAGTGGGTAATTATTTTATTGGGGGGTAAGATTTGATTAAAAATACCTTATATTTTTTAACGAATGGAATAATATTAAATATAACTACTAATAAATTTGACATAACAATACTTTTGGACCTGGGCTATGGGATGGGTTAGGCTTAACCTGCCTAATTCCCAACTCTATTGATTTATGAAAATGGCTGGTTAAAATATGTTATTAATAAAAGTTGGATCTAATAAAAAAATTAATTTTTTATGATATGACAAATTAATATTCAAATTCACTCAAAAGAGGCATCTGAAAATATCTCCAACATAATTGCCTCCAATAAAAAAAAATACCTGTAAATAAAAAATTGTTAAAAAATAAACATATCTAGTCGGGAAGCTCGTTTTATCAAAAAAATATATACATGTGGTAAAGATAGTCTTGTGCTGCTGAAGGTCCCCTCCATCCCATTTTATAAAAATGTCTTTTCGAATGATGTGAAGATATTCTACAATATAACTATTTTTTTTTCAAAAATAATAATTTATTAACGAAACTTATTCCGATACTAGTCTTAATTATTTTACTTCCAAGATATTTTTATTTATCGATCTATCTAGTTTATTAAATGAACGATAATTCTAGAATTTATATTTCTCGTGAAAATATTAAGATTTTAATTACTCTATTTAATTAGCTTGACTGTATTCACAATTTCATTAAAAAAATCTAAATAAAATGGAACCGAACGAGGTAGACTTCATAAAAGATGTTGGCCGGTCTTGTTATTGGAAGGTGCAGAGCGGCGTGTCTTGCCTGGCCTAACAATTAAATTAATTATGCATCAATGTCGTATTTGTCTCCTTCGTTTTATGCATGGAAAGAAGATATGTAAAACTTATTAATACTTTGCAATGACACAAGTTTCAAATAAAATATATAGTTATTGTTATACATTGAAAAAAAATACTCAAAAAATAAATGATAACAGTAAATAATCGAAGTTTCATATAGCCAAACGCTAATAAGCATTGACAAAATTTAGTAAAAACTTCTAATCTCTAAGCCTTCTTTCTTTAATTATTATGTGGTTTTACCGTTTCAACACTTAACTAATCCAATATTATTTAATTGAATGAGATGGATTTTAGTCAAATCTTAAAAAACGCGAAGCGCAAGTGGTAAATTGAGCGTTTATTTTTAAGATATGAAATTAAGTTAAATCAGTGACTAATTAGATTTGTAATTGAGATAAACTTCAGCCATAATTAATTAACTTATCCAGCGTTGGGGTTCTTTTCATGGCATTGTATCCGATTCTGTAACGGAAGTCTCGGGTCAAGAAGATGTTAGGTGAGGCGAGTCTGTATGTATGCATACATTGATTAATTAGGGTTTAAGTTTAATACCAATAATTAACCAACATTCAAGGCAACGGATTTCTCTAAAACGCATTCATTGAACGTTGACTCCCCGTTGTTAGGGCTTCGATTGCGTCAAAGGTAGAACTTGGAAGATTAGGGGACAAGTTAATTAGGCCCGATATCACTTTAGTTGCATGCATGAGATCTGTAACTTCATGCGTGCTGGCCATTCATAATACTTTTATCATTTTTCTATTCTTTTGATGATATTTACGATACAGCATGTGAGGAAGCTAGGATGTCATTTTTAATTTTAAAGACCTTTAGTTAGTTATTTATAATCTCTATCACTGTACACATATCTTATATTCTTTTTAATTTCATCGCCAGACTTTTTTCCCAGGAAGACTTTAATCACTGCTCAACTTTTATTTTATTCTGGTAACTTGAGCTATCTCTGGGTTTTTTGTACGAGAAATATCTTGCTTTGTTTTTGTTTATTTTGATTTTTGCTTTTTTATATTTAAAAATTTAAATAAATTGGGTCTCAATGACTCACAAAAATTAAAGCATGACTTTAAATTCAATAAACATTTATAAAAATATTTATAAATTATTAACCAACAAACTCTTTGTATCCACCATAAAATTTAATATCACAAACTTATAAATTATAGATTAATGTCGTACCAACTAGACCAAGATTTTTTATTCTCTCTCTCCCATTTGGCGTCAGCGGTCCTTCCCCCTGTCTGTACTTTTTGTTTCACGTGTCCGCTGCCACATCGGGAAAATGGGATTCAGTGTGGCTTTTCAAGCCCTGATATTTTTACAAATATTTTTTTCCCATCAGTTATGTTCAAAGGCCTCATGCATTACCGTCAGGTTCCGAAGAGATTAGTGGGCTCATACGTGGGCCCAGCATAAACAGGGTGGAGGGTGCTTAATTTTCCCCCCTGCCCTTCTCTACAAAGTTTTAATTCTCTAAAGACGAGAAATCCATAAGGCTTAATTTTTTTTTTTTCTCTCCAAGCTTCTCACATTCGTTCTTAATCTCAATTTAAGAAGAAAGAGTTCAAATAATTTTTATCTAAAAATATTTACAAAGACAATACCAACAAAGTAAAAAAATAATTTGTGACTAAATTAAATTAGAATCAAGCTTCTCCTACATGTAATGAAATCAAACTTTTACTTCATTGATATTATCATTGTGAATACCTTCAAATAATAACTATTTGAACCTCTTTTTCTCAAGTTGAGACTAAGAATGAAAGCCATAAAATTGGAGAGATTGACGCGTTGTAAGTCTCATAAGTATGAAAATAAACAGTGTTTAGTCAAAATTGATGAAAAATATTGGATGGTTTATTTTTTTATAGTATAAGCTACTCACTACTTCTCAAAAAATAGTTTATGGTTAAATTTGTACCGTTATACGTGCTGATATGGAGTGCCATATGTCATTGTAAGCCTCACATAACGTCCGTCTATTGAAGTTAACGATGAGTTATTGAATGTTCTGTTTTTTAAAGTTGAGAATTTATTTCGCACTACCTAATAGTTTATGCTATTAGACGCTCCTAAAAAAATTATATGTGACTAAATTTGCTACTTTATTTTTAAATGAAAGTTTATTATGTAATTTAAAATAGATAGAAATTTGCCCAGTGGTATGCAATTCCCTAAAGATTTGAAAGAAAATAAAAGACATAAATTATATTAGAACAATAACCTATGAAAAGCCCACACAATTTATGAATAAAATTTAACACTTAAATACAATAAGAAAATGTATAAAAAAATACGATATGAAGAGATATTGCAATTGTGGCAATCTAAGTTTTTTAGAAGTTTGTTTTAGAAAAGAAGACCCAATCTCTAAATTTTATTGATAGTTATGATCGTCGCGCAGAGAATTATTATGATTATTTCTTTCATTTAATATTATAAAATATTTTTAATTGAATTACATTTATAACAAGTTAGTTAATTATGTTTAAAATTACATACTTTTTTATATTTATTCTTATTTAATAGAGTATCTTAATTAAAAAATATTATTAATTACACCATCTAATTAAGAGTAATTTTTGTAAAATTCTCATTAATTGCATCTTAAAAGTTAAAAATAGAGTTGCTAAATGGACCTTGATATTTTTGAAGGGAGGGATACTTCGACAAGATCAAAGAAATGCAACACACACACACACACACACACGGGCACGAACTTATAAGAACTATGAACCTATTATGAGACCAAAATTTAACCTTTAGCTGCAACAAATGAAGGAGAGGCACTTTATAGGTTCAAAGGAAAATGTACTGCCTCCACACATAGGATGAAACAAAGTTCATATCACTATAAGAGAATAATTAAAATAAAAGGAAAAATATAATTATTTGTATTAATAGTTCTATCATATTTTTTATAAGTCCCTATACTTTTTTAATATTTTTTATTTTTTTATTTTTTTTATTTTTTTCACACACAATGTGTGTGTACGCAACATTAGTTTCTCTATATATTAATATTTTCAAAGAGACGATGATATGGCACTAATGGTATTAAATTATTTGATATGTAACTAATGTTGTTAAATATTATGTTGAAAAAACCAATGCTATTAAATCTAATGTGTAACTAACCTTGTTAAATCACAACCACAAATTTTTGTGCACCTAACTCTGGGCTCTACCTTTACTGTTGAGAGAGGTGAGTGTTTAAACCCTCTCAATAATCTTTATTTGCTCTGCATTAAAGTTTTTGAAAAGGTCGGTGATCTTTGCTACCCTAGCTGCCATCATTAAGACTTCCCTTCCAAGTTCCCTCTTTTGCTTCTAGGGTCTTGTATCAAGCTATTAATTTGATGTTTTTTCTTTTATTGTCCCCATTTTTTAACTTATTACTTATTATTAGCCACATTATTGATTTGAATTGCCAACTCATTTTGATTTAAACAAGTCAAAATTTCTATTAATACCATTAGTTATATGTTAGATAATTTAATATCGTTAGTGCTACATCCTTTTCCCTTTGAGAATATTTAAAAGTAGAGGGACTAGTTGCATATGAAAAAAAAAACAAGAGGGATTTAAAATATCAATATAAATATATATATGGGGGCTAATAACAAAGCACAAAAAATTTAAAGGATCAATACTTATATTTTCTCAAAATAAGATAACTTTTAAAATAACCAAAAGTATGTTTATCTCAAGTAGTTTTTAAATTCAAAAACTCATGCATAAAAACTTTAAATGTAGTTTTAAAGTAGTTCTTAGTGAAAAGATAAAATAGGAAATAATAGCAATGTCCTAAATTTGCTCTGATACCAATTGATGCAAAATGAGAAAAGGGAAAGGGTGGAGAGAAGGGAAAAAACTAGAGAAAAAGATATAAAGAGAATATAGAGAGAAGAGAGAAATTCAAAGACAAGACAATACGATTGTAATTCTTATTCAATAATAGGCGTGTACAAAGCAAATGAGCGGCTAGACAATATGATTGTAATTCTTATTCAATAATAGGCGTGTATAAAGCAAATGAGTTAAAGCACTATTTATAAACTTCAACCTAACTCTAGAATTAAAAACAGGAATATTTTATAAATCCTAAAAATAAATGAAAATATAAAAATAAATGCTAAAAGATAACAATAATTGAAATATTAGGATAATTAAAAATAAATATTTCTAATTAATAAAATATTTTTGATCTTCCAATCTTCTCAAATCTTTAATTATTTCCCTTTATTTTTCTTCCTGTCATTAGGTTTTCAACAATTTTTTTTCAAATAAGTTCAAAGTATGGATTCATGCAGCTGCAAGCATGAATCAAATTAAAAATTGAGATTTGCATTTAGAATTTAAATATTTTATTTGCAATTAATGCTCATGAATTTGTAATTTTTTGAATTGATTTTTGTAACTTATTTTTTAAAAATTTTTATTAGGAACCTAATTATCATTAATTTCCTCTTTTAAGACTTAGATGTCACTTTCCTATACAAAAATAACTTAGACTCAATCAAGATTCGCTTGAATGTTTCAAACCCTTAAAATAATAGTAGCCTGCTATCATCTTATTGGTGTAAAATAAGTAATTGTTTTCATATGTTTGGAAGATGAAAGACATAGTGATGGTATGGTGATGCAATGCCAAAACAAGGTAACAAGAGATTCATGACATGTGTTGGTACATATGACTCATTAAGTGATCAATCTATAATGATGTCCTTAAACCTACAGCTTGCGTGAATAAGTGATTGATTAAAAAATCAATGCTATTCCCCATCCATGACCTAATCAGTCATCTTATCACACTTGTGGGGCCTATATATGCTGCTACACTTTTAAGCTCACTTTTGCAAAACAACGCTCAATATGATTACACTTTGCTTTCATCAATGATGATTCCTTTCTGTCCAAAATACACAAATACACACACAATTAAAATCAAGTTGTGGATCATGAAAACACGATAAAAAAATTAAAAAATATACAGCAAAAGATATAAAAGTTTGGTGAAATATCCACGTATGCACCTTGACTCACATGGTTATTCTCTGTATTTAATAAATAATTTCCTATCATCGACCATTACATTATAAGGATTAATATCTTCATATTCGACTATTCCCATTTATAGTTAGTTGGCTATGAAATTAGATGATGGTGCAGCCATAGAACTGAAGGATTGTTGGAAACCAAACACTTCACTTCCACTACTACCATTAAACATAGCGACTTTGTTGTTATTGGGATTAATTTTACATTGCAAATAGTTTGATTTGGAGATAAATAAAAGGTGAAATGGTACAAACCCATTCTCCAAAAAGAGAGACCAAGCAGTCATAGTTATCTCTAAAGATAATGCTAATATTTTGTTAGCTAAATTTTAGAAGAGCAAGCAACACCAAGATTGCATTTTATCTAGCCTTCATTGGGAGGTTTGTAGTTCTCCTTCCTAATACTGTCTATGGTATGGCTATGAGAATGAGTAGAAGATTCCAACCATCTATTAAGAAACCAAAATTTTGACAACTTATCCTCAATCTTTCGTGTAGTAATGGTTGAGTTCAATGATGTATTTTTAAAAGATTTGGTGCATCTGTCTTTCTAAATTTGCCAACAAATCATAGCAAATAAAGCTAGTTGCCAATCATCAATAAAATATCTTTGAAAGAAGTGTGTCAAGTATTAAATATAAAACCATAGTTACCAAAACGCAAGTAGAAGGAGGATCTAAACCATACCTTTTTGACCCACTTGTAAAGGAGGAGCATACTCTTGAGTTTTAGGGTATAGTGATAGTAGCACTAATATAGAGGATTATGCTTATAACTAAAGCAGTAATTTAGGCTAAGTCCGATGAGCCAACCCTAACTTGCTTGAAAAAATTTAGGGTTAGGCTTAACAAAATAATGGTTTTTCTAGGCCAAGCCTGACCAAATACCTAAATAAAAAATATATTTTAAAAAATATATAAAATATAATAAATATTAATTAATTCTTTATATTTTAGGTCATTTTATACTATTTAAGTGCATTACTATAGATATTTTTTAAAAAAATTAAAAATATTCATATATTTTAATATTTTTATTATTTTTAATCTATAAGATATCTCAAAATAATATTTAAAATATATTTTAATATTAATTTTAGATTTTAAGACCCATATATTTTTTTAAAAAAATTTAAGTCCTATGCATCATTTAAATATCTAAAAAATATTTTATATTTTTATAAAATAATTAATTTTAAAGTAAAAAATTTAAGTAAAAATAATTTTAAAAATAAAATTTAGGTATTTGTGCTGCACAAATTCTGAAAGAATTAGGATTGAGCTTGGCCATTTAAGTTGTTTAGGGAGTTAGGCCTATTTGGGTTTGGCTTTTTGGGGCCAAGCCTAAATAATTCTAGCCTACCTAAATTCTTGACTCTACTAACAATAGAGGGTATCACTGGTAGGTAGGGCTCCATTGAGAAAACACTAGAGGAAATGCTTGTTGGGCAAAAACAAATTGTGATTACTCTCTTCGTTTAAAGGGAGGTATTCTATTGATTTGAAGGAAAATGCACTACCTTCGCATATGGGATAAAGAAGAGTTCATATTATTGATAATAATATGGCACTAACGATATTAAATTATGTAACATGTAACTAATGCTAATAAATAAATAAAAACCTATGTTATTGAATCTAACATGTAACCAACCTTGTTAAATCACTACCATGAATTTTTGTGCATCCAACTCTGGGCTCTACCTTTACTATTGAAGGAAGTGGCCATTGTAACCCTCCTAACAAGCATTTCGTGCTCTCCATTAAAGCTTTTAAGAAGCTTGATGATCTTTACTATAACATCTTGGATTTCAATTATGAAAATTTTTAGTGTTCATGAGGGTATTTTGGTCAAATTAAGTGAATTATTAATTCATGATGTTTTTTGGAGAATTAATATAGTCTTTAAATTCTTGGACAGCCTTAAAAGAGGATTAGGTTGGAGTTCAAACAAGCCATGGCACGGAGAGCTGTTCAAAAGGTGTGTGGGACCCTTTGTCCCACGTAATGCGACGAACGTGCTAATTTGTTATGGTGCATGTGCAAAATTTGCACTTATCAAACTCGCAAAACTAGACCAAAATCAAAAATGGGAGAAGAGAAAATGTGAGAAGCCGACGAGTAGTGACTAGTAGATACTAGGGCTCAACCTTAAAATTAGTTTGGAAGTATTTGGAGTAAGATTTATCTTTAAGTAAGCTTCCTACACCTCTTCCTCTCCCTTTATGCGAATTTTTTAAAGTTGGGGTAATGTAGGACTTAATTTTGGTTGTTCTTGGATAATGACCGAACCCATTACCTTAGTTAAGTTATTGAGGAGTTAAATCAAGCCTCTAAACTTAGATTTATGAATTATATAGTGATTTGAAGTCTTTAGGTAGAGTTTGGACAAACCCATTGCCTTAGTTAAGTTATTTGGGTGTTAAATAGAATTAATGAAGTGTGTTGGAAGAATTGATTGGATTAAATTAAGGTTTTGGGTATAATGAGTACTTGAAATTATGTTAAAAATAGGGTAATTGGCATGCAAATTAATGATTAAAAGTTTAATCTTATAGATTAATTGTTGATCAAGTATTATGATGTTAGTGGACACGTGTGGAGCCATTATTTGACCATGATAACCCTTTTAGTGATAAAAGGATTGAAGTAACCAAATTGTCTAAACTCTTTATTTACATGTTTAGATGGTTGTGTGTGATGGCTTTTAAAAAAGCTAATACTTTTATTTTATACTAGTATAGTATTAATATGAAATGATCGTGACTTAGAAACTAATGTGAAGTTGAATAAAAATTTGCATTTTGAATATTGTGAATTTGAAAGACTAAACCTTATATTTAAGTGTAATTATTTGTGAAATTATATGGTTTTAGTGGAAACTCACTTGTTATGGTTATGTGTGGAAATGATTAAAGTGTGAAAACTATATGTTATGGCTCTGTGGAATCACTAAGCATATTTGACATGATCATTGTAAGAGGGTGAGAGTTCACCCTAGTATATTGTTGGAAACATTGTTTGAAAATTTATATGATACACTAGAACCGTGAAGGCCTCAATTCTCAATATTATATTGTTTGAAAGTTTCAATATTACGTGAGATAGATTGGGTATCGACACCCCTAACATTTAATAGCAAGGGGAATATGTGGTTCATAGTGGGCAAAGGTGCTCTTAGCTGGGGTTGCTTTTTATTATGGTGAGCTTAAGCCAATCTGGTCTCATAGATTTGGTTTTATTGAGTTGTCAGTCTACCGATTCAGTCAGAAGATATAAGGAGGGTATAAGGTGGTGTGTTGATCATGTATATCATTCTATAATCATATGTATGTTTGTATAGCTTGTTATACGTTTTAAATGACACTTGACATACACACTATCTGTTCTCACACACTAGTAGTTTGTTTAAACTATTTTATTACTGAGTCCTCAACTTACCCTCATAATTATATTTTATAGGTGAAGGCTTTGATAGAGGCAAGGGGAAGAAAGGTAAAATCGAGCATCGAAAGGACTAGCTAGTGCTTGTATAGTCCTTTCTATTTCCTTTGGTTTTGTAACGAATGATATATGCATATGCTAACTCAAGAGTCATATGTTATTTTGAGAAGCACTTGTATGAATTCTGTTGTGAAGTGGGTATCTCTGCCTGGGATGTTGTTTTTGTGTTGTAATGACTGTGAGAGGTTGAGATATTAGTGCAAGTGTTATTTTATGTTGATTTATGTGATTGTTTGGCTATTGGAATGATTATTATATGTCTGTTACCCCTTATGGGATTTATGCTAAATTATGGTTTGGATGGCCAAATCTTATATGAGATTTTGTTGTTGTGGTTTGAATGCTTGTACAGGTTGTTTATGGTTTATTTGAGTTAGGTCAAGTGGTTCCATGATTATTAGCACTTGGTATGTGAGTTTAGACACCTTAGTTGTTGTTTTGGAAATAAAATGCACCATTTTGAATTTAGGTGTTCAAATTTCATTTAGTTTATTGTTTGGGTGTGAAACTAGTGCCAATAGCAAGATGGCTCTAAAAGCTACATATGAACACTTGAATCACTCCAGTTAAATGTCGAATGGTGATTTAGCGCGCTTTGAAAGTTGATCCGGCGTGCTATCATGATAGCAGGTGCGCGTTGCGGCCCATGATGGTTGCACCACAACTTAACGACTAACAAGAGCCTTCGCTCTTTGTGCCATCTGCCATGGCGGACAAGGCCAATTTTTAGGAAAATTTTTAAATTAATTTAATATTGTTTGTATGTGATATTATTGATTCCCATGCTTCTATTACCTTATTCAATCGGTTTTAAAACATAGTTTGAACTCAAATAAACTTTTTAAAATGATTTTATCAAGATCCAATTTCTTGAACTTCTTTCTAACTCTTAAATTATGATAGCCTCATATAAGGAATTTAAATATCTTGGTTATCATAATGGTGTTTTGTGTGTTTGGTAATATCAAGAATGATATTACATTTGCTACCTTAGCCATCGTCATGGAGACTTCTTTCCCAAGTTCTCCCTTTTGCTCCTAAGGTCTTGCATGTGGTTGCTACCTTGTTATTTTTTCTTTTGTTGTCCCCATTTTTTACTTATTGCTTATTCTTTTTTTAGCCACATTGGTCATTGAAATTGCCAACTCATTTTGATTAAAACAAGTCAACATTTCTATTAACACCGATACGTGCATCATTATCCCTTTGGAAATATTTAAAAATAGAGGGACTGACATTGCATGTGGATAAAACAAGAGGGAGCTAAATATTTAAAAAAAATATAAGGATCAATAACAAAATATGAAAAACTATAAGGGCATATGTTGTGTTTCCCAAAATAAAATAACTTCTAAAATAACCAAAAGTATATTTATCTCAATTAGTTTTTAAACCTAAAAAACTATCCATTAAAAACTTCAAAATGTAAGTTTAAAGTAGTTTTTTATGATAAAATGAAAAAAAGAAAATGATAGTAATGTCCTAAATTTGTTTTAATACTAATTGATGAGGAAAGGGAAAGGAAAGGAAGGAGAAAAGATAAAAGAATAAAGATATATCAAGGAAATGAGTTAATGTATTATATATAAGTCTCAATGTAACCCTAGAATTAATAATAAAAATGTTCTAGAAATTTAAAATAAATGAAAAGTTAACAATAAATGATGAGAGATACTAATAATTCAAATGTTACGACAATCAAAAATAAATATTCTTAATTAATAAAAATATCCTAATTAATAAAATATTTTCAATCTTTCAATCTTATTAAATCTTCAATTTCGTCAAACATTTATTTTTCTTTTTGTTCACATCATTAGTTTTTTGATGATTTTTTTAAAAAAATAAGTTGTAAGTATTGATTCACATAGTTGCAACTATGAATCAAATCGCAAATTAAGAGTTAAGGGTGAGTATCAATCGGTTTGATGCAAAAATATACAAAATTGATAGATCGAAAAACATTTAAAATTTAAACTGAATTAAACTGGACTAGAATTGAACCAAATTTTTATAATTCAGTTCAATTAGTTAATTTAGTTTTGGACTTTATATTGAGTATTTCTAGACATATGTTACGATTTTTTACCCATTGTATTTTTTTTAATAAAAAAAATGAAGGCATCTATTTACATAAAAATGAGATTAGATCAATATGGACCTTGAACCCCTCCCCTTCTATAAACTTTGTCATGTCTTCTCAAACTGATAAAGGTCGATATTTTATATATATATATATATATATATAAAATTGACTTATAAACAAATATGAAATACTTAGCGGACATAAGTTAGAAAATACTATATGAATTATACACCTTTTAGGGTTTCAGGCATATAAATTATTTATATATTTACTTTTTAAAAGCATAAAAAATAAAATAAAATAAAGTAATAAACTATATGTATAATTTATAAGTTAACAATATATATACATGTATTTACGATAATTTGGTTGAATTGGTCTATTTAATTTAAGAATTTGCAAACCATCAAAATTTTCTAAAATAAAAAACCAAATCAAATTAAATAACCGAATAGACTAAATCAAATAGATCAAGCTCAATTTGATTTTATTTGATTTTCGGTTTTAATTTAGTTTTGCTCACCTTTACTAAGAGTTAGATTTAGAATTTAAGTTTTTTATTTGTAATTAGTGGCCCTGAATTTGTACTTATTTGAATCGGTCTTTGTAACTTTTTTTAAAAAAAAATTTGTCAAGAATCTAATTGCGATTAATTCCCACTTTCAAGAGATACAAAAATAACTTACCCTCAATCGTTTGAACGTTTCAAATCCTTAAAATAACAGTAGCATGCTATCATCTTATTGATATAATAAAAGAAGTAATTGTTTTCATATGTTTGGAAGATGAAAGATAAAGTGATGCACTGACAAAACAAGGTGAGGCAACAGATTCATGACGTGCGTAGGCACAGAAAACATAAAAAGTGATCGATCTGTAACTACGTCTCTGAATTTACACCCTGCGTGAATATATGATTGATTAAAAATCAATGCTATTCCCCATCCACGACCTAATCAATCATCCTTTCACACTTGTGAAGCCCATGTATGCTGCTGCACTCTTAAGCTCAGAACCACGCTCGATATGATGACACTTTGCTTCTGTCAATGATGATTCCTTACTGCCCAATAACATCATATCCATATTTAATAGTAGTTCAAATATCACCAAAAAAAAAACGATAAAATTTTAAAAAACATATGTAGCAAAGGTGAAATATCCACGTACGCACCTTGACTCACATGGTTCTTCTCTGTATTCAATAAATAATTGCCTGTCATCTACCATTACATTATAAGGATTAATATCTTCATATTCAACCGTGCCCATTTCTGGTTGGTTGGCTATGAAGTCAGATGATGGTACAGCCATGGAACTGAAGGATTGTTGAAGACCAAACACTTCACTTCCACCTCCACCATCAAAGGTAACAACTTGGTTGTTATTGAGATTAATATTATATTGCAAATAGTTCGACACGGACAAGGTATCTGTACTAAAAGGCATTGATTCTGTTACTGGATGAGAAGGAGAGATTTGATGAGAAACATGACAGTGCAATTGTTGTTTGTGAATGGCAAGCCTGAGTTTCAGATAACGCAGCTCTTCCATGGCCGCGAGTATCTGATTATTGTAGTTCCATGTGAGGCCTAAACAACCCAGAACAGGAAACTTTTCTCGCATATCGGATTCAAAGATAATAGATGTCATGGCTTCATCTCTTTTCCTGGGTTCTACCTGATCCAGAATCTTCTTGATGTTGGCGACTCCAAACAAACGGTGAGCATTGCTGAACTTTTTAGGTTGATCTGCAGGGAAATAAGGAGCCAAAGGGCACTCTTTTGTGCATCGTCTTCTCTGATACTTACATGCAGCGCAGGCCTTGTTCGAGCCTCCTTTAATTGTCATCATAAGCCAGGTAATAATAATACATAGTCACGCGTCGGTTATGGATGATCAGATTCTGAAGGATTTTCAGGTATATGAAGTTGATATACCTATGGTGAACTCTGACTCTGGTGCAGGTGGTGGTTGTGCTCCAGCATGCTTTTATTGAGATCCCGCGACCAAGTAAAACACCATACCTATTCAAAAGGAGATTTTTTTTTTTAAAGTAATATACAAGAATAAATTTAATTTGTTGAAATCATTTACTTTTGTTGCATTCATGCTGCCTTTACCCACTAATTTAATTTTTAAAAACATACTTCAATAAATACCTCCTTATTTACTTTTTAATAACAATCATATATGATCCATTCGATGCTGGCAAAAGAAAAAAAAAATTGATTCATTCGTTAAAATATTTTATTCGTTTAATTACAGTTAAGATAATGATATAAAGTAAATATAAAAAATCCCATGTACAATTGTGTAAATATCTGTATTATTTATAAAGGATGTGATATTTTATAAATATATGAATAAGGAGAACTAATTTTAATATGAATTTTATATTTTACATTGATATTTTTAAATCGTATGAAATTCAATTTCAATACACCAAATTAAATTAAATTAAATATAATAATATTAATTAGTATTAATTTAGACTGTTAGTTGTAACAAATTTAGAATGCTGTTTTTAATACCTGAAAAGTTTTTTTTAATAGTTATAATCATATATGGAAAGATGATTCCTATTTATAAATGTATATATTATTGATATTGATTTTATTCTAAAAAGTAAAACCCTCCTAAAACACATCCTACTGGTTTTCTAATTTAAAAGTTTAGCACTAAATCTGATTTGATATATCTATATCTATATCTATATATATAATGATGATGATGATAATGTTGTGTATTTATTTATATTAAATCTATCTCTGCATGATGGAGATGTGTGGCTAGTTTTTTTTTATTTTAAGAATCTATCTAGATTTTCTATTTTGTGAGTAGTTAGTTAGTTACTCGGAGGGAAATATACAGGCAGTAAAGACTCTCCAATCTCCACACACGCAATTAGAAAGAAGTTATGCAACGGTAGGGTTTAAGATGAAGTTTTGACTTTCTCTGCATGCGTGGTGAGTTTTAAATTATTTATATTTTTCATGAAAGTGAAAAGTGAAATCATTGAAAAAGAGTTTTTAATTTCTTGCATTCATTAAAAAAAATGAAAGTGTAATTTTTATATGTTACGATGATAATCAGATCGTTGGATACATTTTAATTTAAAAAAAAAATTATATACTTAACTTTATGTACTTTAATTACTTATTTTTAATTAAATTAAGAGATATGTATCTATTATAAATTATTTATTCTATAATAATTTTTTATTATTAATATTATTAACATATTAAAATTTATTTATCTTGATTTGATTGAATGAAAGTATATTAATTACATAAAAGTAAGTATATAAATCTTGCCCTTTAATTTAATATTTTATAATTTATAGTAATAGTAATTGAAAATGTTTATTCCCATAAAAACTGATCGATCAATTCAGTTAGTCTGGCGCACCAGAAAGGGATGACGTGTTGTGTAAGAAATTATGCGGGTGGACGTTGTGGGCTTCAAGGTCTTGACAACTTTTTCTCGACACAAATTCTTGCTCTTTGGTATTTTCGCATCGCATTTAGCTGCTTGCTGGAAAATTGAATTCTCTAAATATGGGTTCTTCTGATTAAAAAAAAGTCAATTAAGAAGAATCTTTCTTAGCAGAAAACCCGAGTTGTTTAAAAAATGCTTCGAATAATTCAAAAAATCAAAAGAATATTTATTATAGTATTTCATTTTGGCTTAATTAAAAATAAACATAAGAATATAGTTTTTTCTTGTTTGCAAAGTTCTGACTTGGGAGAATGAGATTTAAGGCGCTCTCAAGAGACTTCATAAGCCCATTAGGCATTAGATATTATTTAAAAAAAACACGTATTTCTTATTATTAAAAGTTAAACCTTAATTTATATTTTTGTTTAGGGCCTTAATTTATATTTTTGTTTAGGGTTTTCTTAACTTATATTTTTTGTTAGGGTTTCCTCATAAAATTAACAAGTTAATGTTTATTTTTTAACAATAATACATATGTGTTTTTTATAAAACAATATCCTATGCAAAATTGATGAGTTTTTATTGTGATAAATTTAAGCTTTTTTTGGTTAGAACAAGAGCCCATTTTATTAATCACAAAAAAATAATACACACATTAATAGCCAAAGCAAAAAGGGAAAAAAAAGAAACGCTCTAAAAAACCTACATGCATCCTACCACACAAAACTCACCGAACAAGAAAAAACAAACAAAATAACAAAAAAGCAAACCAAAAACAATTAATCAATTTCAACATTGCTCTCTTCTAACTTCCAGCCTTAAATGCCATATTTCCTTCTAACTTTGATCTTGTTTAAAAGGAAAATAATTGTTTCCCTTGATCCAACTATAATTGGTTATGGAATTAAAAGAAGTCAAACACTATCAACTAAAGTTATCATGAATGATAGGAGCTTTTGTTATTTAAATTTTAAATTAGTAATTAGGATTTGAATTCTAGCTCTTGTGTATATAATAATTTAATCAAGAGAGGTTTGCCATTTGCCTTCAACATTTAGAGGAGATAATATTTGTTGGCACATCACAATCCAAAGTAAATCACTTTAAGATCTGTTTGATTGAAGGGAAGAGAAAGAAAAATCTTCCTTACCATTATTTAGATGGGAAAATGAAGGAGAGAGGCTTAAAATCTCCCCTTGTTTGGCAATACTATACTAAAGAGGAGGGGAGGGGAAGTTTATTGGGGGGATTTGGAGGAATTATTCATGAAGACCTTGAACCAACATAGACAACATATACATTAAAAAAAATAACAATACTTATTATCGGATAAAATTAAATATACAAACATAAAATCATATATGCAACCAAACCAATGGTTTATAATTTAAAATTGAGCTTTCATAGCAGATTTTCTAAATTTATCTTAATTTATTGTTTATCACGTGGAAAAATTTTATTAATAAAATTTAGATGAAGATTGTTTCTCTACAATTTTATGTTAAAATAATTTTATTTTCTACGCTTCTTTTTTTCAAATTCAATCTACCTATATCCCAAATTATGTTTTTTATTTTTATGTAAACAACTATATTTTATTAATTAATAACAACAACGATCTCAAACTCGAAATTACAATTTAAATGAATGCATATAAAAAACAAAATATTTAAGTGAAAAACATAAAGAGTAAATACTTTTTTATGATAAAATATAGCTAAAAAATGAATGAAATAAATAACCTAAAAAATTAAAATAACGTGTTTCTATCTTTCAATCTCCTACAACATATGACATTGTATTTCAAATTCTACAGGATATTTTTAACTGAACTGATTTCTGATTATCGGATTAAAATAAATTAGTTCTCTCTCTCTCTCTCTCTCTCTCTCTTTTTTTTTTTTAACTTTCTGTGATTACTACCTTTTTAAATGGGTCAATTTTTGGACAGGCTATTTATTCTTTTTATGTGGGTGTTCTCAATTATCATCTACAAGGACTACAAATTGGCCATGAAATTTAATTCAGCATTCAATTATGTCTTGGTCTGTTTGGTGTGGGTTTGTATCTTTTTGTGACTTGTATTTTTGGTTTTCTGCGTGGGTCTCTTTATTTTCAGTTGGGTTATCTGTTAGGGCTTTTGTTTTTGTTTTTGTTTTTGTTAAAAGCCATTTTAGTTGCACTCGTTTTACTGCTTATAACATTTGACGATTCATAATTAAAGAAAAAAACAAGAACAACACATGGAATGAAATTTGCTTTCTTTTCTTTTCTTGTCTTTTCACTTTCTTTTCACTTGCCATCTCAATTTTTAAAATGGTTGAGATTTAACATAGTTTAAATGAAATTAGTTATATTTTAAATTTATTTATTTATTTTTCATAAATTTTATATTTTAATAATAATTTTATGAAACATTAAATATCAACAATTTAAAAATAAATTCATTAAAATAAGAAGTGGAGGTGAAATGAAAAAAATAAAGAATGAAGAGAAGTCAAGTCTGGCCCAACGAATAATAGATGGATGAAATAAAAATTTTAAAAAAGCAACTCTACTTATCTCATTATCTCCACAATCGCGATCATGCCGCGCGTCCTTCTCTCCCAAGTCTAATGTCACCCTTAGTCTCTCTCTAACATTGAGCTTCTTTGTTCCTTCTCTTTGAAAAAACGAGTAGCTCTTTTACAACTAGTGCCTCGTTTGGTATGATGGAAATGATTTTGATAGAAATGAAAATGGATATAGAAGTGAAAATGAAAATGAATATGAAAGTGGATATGAAGTTTAATGATATGTTTGGTATATCCATGAAATCTTAATATAATTTTTTATCAAAACACATATTCATAATATTAAAAGATCAAAAATCTTTCTTGAAAAAATACCTAGACCAACATAGCCACCTTTCTCTATATTGCTACTGAAAGAACCACCGCACTATTGGAAAACAATCAACAAGAATCTAGATTCAACAATCAACAAAAGTTACCATTGAAACAACAAATCCAGAGTCGACAATCAAGAAACCAAAGACAAAGATCGAGAGGGAGAGGGAGGTCCAAATTCAACACTTTTGCTCTGTAATAATCAAGAAACCGAAGATGAAGATTGAGAGGGAGAGGGAGATTGCGATGGAAATTCAAATTCAATACTTTCTCTACAACAATCAAGAAATCAAAAACGAAGATCTAGATTTAACAAACAACTCTCTTTGTGCAACATTTTTAGACCTATAAGATTTTGAGAGAGAGAGAGAGAGAGAGAGAGAGAGAATACCCAGATCAAAGTAGTTTCTCTCTTAATCTCCCTTTTGCTCTGAGTCTCAATCTTAGCAAATTAGAGGTTGGATTTGAAGTCACCTTCAAACTTTAACCATAAAATTAGAGGTTGCTATCGTTAGAAGAGAAAGAGGAAAAGGAAGATTTGCTATTAATTTTCGCCATTAATGGAGGTTTTTGTGGCTGGAGGTTGCTCGCGGTCGCTGTCTCTAAGGCAAAGGTCACATTCACCAAGTGTTGGAAGTCACCGATGCAATTGTTAGGGGCTGAGATAGTGGAAGGAAGGTTGAATGGAGTGAGAGATGAAGGGGTAAAAGATGCAAAATAAAAAATAAAATTTGAAAACTGAATATTTTTGATAGAATCCAATTCCATCAATTTTGGTGGAATTGATTTTTAGCAAACCAAACTAACTATGTTTTGAATTCCATTTCTATTTTCATTTCCAATTCTCAAAGCAAAATTTCAATGTACCAAACGGGACCTAGATTCATAAATAACATTCTTCAAACTAATAAATCAACATTAATTTAATTAAGCATGTTCAATTACTCTCTTCCTCATCTTCCCTCTGTTTCCCTCTCAGCTTTGTGCTAGGGTGCAATTTGAAGGTTTGTGTGGGAACACGGTACTCATCTCAATGCCTAACTTCATCGAAGTTTTCAAAATTTGTGGGGAGACATATGCCCACCCTTATTGCAACATATATCCTTCATTGCTTCTTCGTCTTTCCTTCCCTTCATTAAAATTCCTTCCATTTCCCAACCAAATATAGTGTTAAAATTTAAAATCTCTCTATTTATTTGATAAAGTACAATAATTTATACTGTAAATGTGCAGTAAAAATATTGTACAGCTTTTAAAATCATATTTTTTACAAACTTAATAACATAAAAGTTATTTTGGATAAAAAACCATAAAAATATTTTTAATCACATTTTTTAAATTATATTTATTTTTTATCTTTCATTCTAAATTTTTTGAAATTATGTTTTTTTTAACTTGTATATAATTAAAATAAGTTATTAATTTTTAATGACATATAAAAACCCTTAGTGCATGGGTTAATACATTCTAAAATAAAATATATTGTGAAAATTTTTAATTCATATAGGGCAACAAATTTCTGTTATCTAAATTTTTATATTAACATTTTTAATTCATTTACGGAGTAATAAATTATTATGCAGTTCCATGCATATTATTATCCAGACTAGATTTTAAATTGCATCAGTGGAGTATTATAAAAGAAAATAAAATATGATTTATATTTTCAATATGTAAAGGGATAAAAATTTAAAAAACTCTATTTTTTTAATTTTTAACACGTACGGGTAATAACTTATAATGTTTTGTACTTTCTAAAATATTAAATATGATGGTTGTTATCTAAACTTTTTAACATACTCCCTCCAAAAATATAAGGAATTTTTTTGAGATAAAATATTAAAAATATAAGGTATTTTGAATCTTTTAAAATGCGGTTAATGAGATTTTTTAAAAAAAATGTACCTTTAATTAGGGCTATAATTAATAAATTTTTTTAATTAAAATGTCTTATTAAATAAGGGTAAACACAAAAAGAATGTATGATTTTAAAGACACTTAACTAACTTATTGAGGATGTGATTTGATTAAAAATGATTTATAACATTGAACAAATGGAGTATTATTTTTATTTTAATGAGTTCATTTTTAAAAATGAAAAAATAGGGTTGAAAGTTTTTAATTGATTTTTATTTTTTAAATTATCACTTTATTAAAATTTTATGTCCTTATTTGTCTATTTTTTTTTAAATCAAAGTCACTAAAATTTCTACTTCATCACCTCTACTCTTCTTAAACTAAGTAGAAAGTTAATGTCTGCATTATACAAGGTCTAAAGTCTTTTTATTATATAATTAACATGTAGCGTTGCACTACCCAAGTTTTCCTCTTTTTTTAATTTTATTTTTAAATTTTATTATAATAAAGAAGTATGTGAATTAGGAGGCGATTGGCTACCTGAGGTGGTATTGCACAAATGAAACTCACATCACCAACGTACACGTTTTAATAAAGAAGCATGTGGACTAAGAGGCAATTGGCTCAATGAGGTGGTATCACACAAATGAAGTTTGCATAACTAAGGTACAAATTTTATCTTCTTGGGTTCACGAACCTTTCTTATAATTCAAATTGCTTGGCGAAATTCTGACCTTCTTTTTATATTTTCCCATTGATAATAATTTTTAGCTATGACTTTTTCTCATTTACTAAAGTAGGGATCTATTTCTCTTTTATATTCTCTTGTGCAAATTCATATAGAGACATTTATATCAACAATAAGCATTCTCGTGACTTCTCTATTATATTTTTTTCGAGAGGAGAAAACATAGAATATTAGCAGTTGATTTTATTATAATTTAAGCAGCACTTTGATCCTCACCACATAAATAAAAAACTAAATTTCATGCATTACATTAAGAACATGCATAACTTCACTATATGCCTCCTATCTACATGTGGTCACTGCGTGATATATAAGTAGAGTCGGGAAAATGGGCCGAGCCAGTCGGGCTAGCCTGTTTAAGCCCGTATAAGAGTAGGGCCGGACTTATAAATAGGACTCCAAAATGATAAATCGGGCTTAAAAGGGCCGACCCTGCAGGGCCGAGGGCCAGCCCGTTTAAGCCCACATATGTATTTTTTTAATTAATTCTCATAATTTTTACTCTTTTTACATTTGAAAAAAAATTAAACTAAATGTTACTCCACATCACATGTTAGCCCATATTTACTGAGGATGGAAGGTAAAAAAGAAGAAGAAAAAATAGCAATGAAGAATCATTGATCAAAAATTATATCAGTCAAAAATCACTTATTGTCAAAATTTGAGTAGATACTTGTGAATTCGAGTTAGCCTTTATCAATAAGTATTCATTTAGATTTTAATAATAACTCATTTTAAATTAACAATAGTTCATTGTAACTTGTTTTTCATTCAGGTTTCAACAATAATTGATTCTTAATTGATATAAATTTCATACAGAAATCCTTGGCTGCCATTTTCTAAAAAAAAAAATACAACCTTAAATCCCCTAATTCATTTAGATCCATGATAATGATTCATTCAGTTCAACATTTACTCTTTTAATTTTGATTGGGTGTTTGTCGGCTTAACCGATCTATTACTTATTGCATTTTTATTATTTTATTTGTGTTTTTAGTTCATTTAGATATTATTTAGTTAGTTTTTTATACCTTTTTTGATTAAGTATTATATTAGAATGAAGTAATTTTTTGTTTGATTAAAAAATTTTAAAAAATAAAAATAGTTAAAAGGGCCTAAAGCCCGCGGGGCCGGCCTTGAGCCCTTCATGTCAAGGGCCAGGCTTCGAAAATCAGAATCCTAAAAAAAACTCAGGCTTAAAAGGGCCCTTTTAAGGCTTGAGCCCTTCAAGAGCCGGCTCTTTTTACTAGCTCTATGTATAAGACACTTCATATTTAAGAAACATGTAAGCTTTTACTCTAACGATCCTGACAATAGGTAAAAAATTAAAAAATAAAAAATCACATTTTAACATAGGCCTAAGGCACGTCAAATTTATAAAAACAAATTATTATTTTGTTAACGTGGGCTTTGCACCCACAAAAATTTCCTTAATAGTCATATTAGCTAGAACCTTTATAATTATTGCATAATTGCTTAGTTTTTCTTAATTAGAACTGTGCAATGCTATCTCCCAAGACCTCATAAAACATAAGACTCCACTTTAAATGTCATTAAGATGAGCAAATGATATAACTTTCACTCTTCCTACCATATTCATGCAAAAATACATTATATTTTCATTTCTTATATTAATGACTTGCACAATACAGTGCATGTTCCATTATTATTATTTAATTTATATTTATACTTATTTTCCTAATATGAATAACAAGTAAGATCATAATTCAATGGTAAAAAAAAAGTAAGATCATAGTTTTTATATTAAAATTATTTTCTTTTATTATATCGATGCACTTTTATTTATTTTTTAATATATTGATACCTAACGTATCAATCATGTGATTCAATATATCACGTGCATTGCACAAGTCAAAAACTAGTTTAATTATTATTAGATCATATTAGATAAGGTGAACTATGGTAGATCTCACTATTTGATATTTTCCTTTTGTTATTTCTTATACAGATATGATACCTGGTATTATCACCTGGGATGAAGCCAAAAATTTTGTTTGGACATATGTCAAAATGAAAAAGCATATATGATAATAATAAAAAATTAAATTTATATATGTTGTTAGTATATTATAAATATTTTAACTTATATATTTATATTTAATTTTGCACGAGCGCACACACAACAAATATATATATATATATATATATATCATTTTTTAATTTTTTCTCATTAATTTTTCATGATATAAAAATAATTAATTATCATATTTACGACAAAAATTTTAAAAATTTCATTTTCAATATAAACTATAATTAAATTAGTGAATATTTCATCTTCTCCTATAAGTATTGAATAATTTGAATGCATATTTGGAATTCAAAGTTTTGTTCAATATAAAAAACTCTATTATTTGCTTAAATTTACTATTTAATTCATTCAATTAATATATTCTTCATTCAATATATCTTGCGATTTTTGTTGTAATGCTTTATAAAATTGTTAGTAATAATTTTTCTAATTTTTTTCATTAAATATAAAATAAAAGTAAAATTAAATAATATCAATGCTTTAAAAGCAATTGTAATGTTATCTTGTTGAAAATAATTAAATAAATTTTATGACAACTATATTTTTAAATTATTATAACAGTTGCACTATACATGTGTAAATTAAAAGACTACTATAAAATTGAAATAAAAATTTCTTTAGTGTTTTAAGGCTTTTATAATATATCAACTTAAAATTTGAAAATATATAAACTCCATAATTTACTGAGAAAAAATTAAAAACTTAGGGGGATCATGACTTCTGTTGGTTCTCCTCTCTTCACCTTGATTATCAAGTTAAATTTGAACACCACCACCACTCAATTGGAGTGGGATAGGTCTCTTGAAAGCAATCTTGGCATTATATTTAATTAGTTTTTTAATTAAGATAAGATTACAACCAAAAACATAACATTATAAAAAATGAATTTGCACGGCAAGAGTTGCAAGTTGCGCTAAACTAGGAAGTATTTCCGAGGCTTGCGTTTCATGTCACGACGGGCAGGTTGGCTACCACTTTTATGGGTAACAACCTCAACCTAAAACTCCCAAATCCTTTATATGAGCATTCGTTACCACCATCACTATACTTTCTCCTCTAATTTTTCCTGGTCTCTTTTGGTTCATTTGTCTTCTAGCACCAGCTCCTTCCAAAAAAAGATTATTTGTTGCTAACAAAACTCAACTTGAATGTCACATTTTGTATTTCTTTTAACCTTTTCTCACCCTCTCTGATTCGGATCCTGTTAATCAGAGATTGAGAGGGGAATGGAGATCTTCCAAAGGGCCTATGTGGTGCGTTTGAGGAGCCACCATGACAAATACTTGATCGCCGACGACGATGAAGAAACTGTTCGTCAAGATCGTAATGGGTGCTACAAGAACGCTAAATGGAACGTGGAGATCGTCGAGAATTCCAATTGCTTACGATTCAAGAGCTGTTACGGAAAATACTTGACCGCCTCCAATTTGCCATTCATATTTGGGTCTGGAGGCAAGAAAGTGCTCCAAACTCTTCCCAGAAGATTAGATTCCTCCCTCGAATGGGAACCAATCAGAGAGGGCGTTCAGGTGAGACTCAGGACCCGTTATGGCCAATTCCTGCGTGCCAACGGAGGACTGCCTCCATGGAGGAACTCCGTCACCCACGACATCCCTTACAGAAATACGACTCAGGATTGGATTCTCTGGGATGTCGACGTCGTCGAGATTCGCTTGCAACAAGTTCAGCAACATCCCAAACAGCGACCTCGTCCCAAGCCTATTGCCCCGCCCCATCGTTCCGTGAATCCAGCCCCAACCAATACTTCTGCTTCCGTTTCGGGTGGTGACAACTTCTCCAAAATTGAGCTCAGGTCTCCAAAAACAACTGAGGTTTGTTTTGTTCTTTAAAAGAATGTGTTTGTTCATGTGAAACATTCGATTGGGAATTCTGACGTGGAGAGGGAAAAAAATTTCTGTTCATTGTCACGTGCAGGTGAAAGAGTTGGAGGAATACGCGCTATCGCCAAAGAAAGAAGGGAGGACAATTTTTTATGAAGTGGGGGATGAATATGGGGATGTTGAGCCTGGAAAGGAGAAGTTCTTCACATTCAAGGGAAGTTCTGTGAATGAGTTGAAGGAAAAGCTGAAGGAAGAAACGGGGCATGATGATATTCTTGTGTGTTCCCGTAATCCTTTGAATGGGAAGCTATATCCCCTTCGCTTACACCTACCACCCCACAATTCTGATATGCATGTCATCGTCGTTCCTTCCACATTCCAAGGTGAGGTCTTTTGTGTCTCATTTTCTTACACTCAACGTTTACCTATCCTCCTTAATTAACTTTCTGACAGCTTATACTGCTGCCTCACATTTTTCCTCCTTTCTCATGTACCTCTTGGATTTCATCATTCTGAATTTGAAAGTCTGTAATTTTTCTCCTACCCACGATTTGATTATGTTCTGACATCAACTGCCTTGTTTAGCGTAATTGCTCTGAGCAATAGTCGGCCTAAGGATGCCAGGAATTTCATCAGCACTGCTATCATAGGAGTCTGCAGCTCATTCAGAAGTTGAAATGTGACATTTGCCAGATGCAAAACTGCAAGGTAACACATCACAAAGCAACTGGACCATTCAATCAGCTGTAAATCCAACAATGCTTTCCAAGTTGGTGCAGGACTAAGCCATTTGAGATGCAAACGCAGAGTGATATTTTTTATGAATTTATCTTTCTTCTCAAATTCTGTACTAAAAAAAAAATCTATGGGGTTTTCTCATCTGATAATTTTTACCACTCATTTTATTCATTAGATGAATAGCCAAGAAAGCACAGATCGGTCTTAGTAAGTGAAATAATTGTTGCCTCAAGCAATGTTAAGAGAAAAGCCTACGTGTGCAAGATGTATGTCTCTGATGTATATTCTGTTACAAAATTAATTCAAGATATGTCTATGAACTGAACAATGGGAAAAAATATTGAGCATGTGATGCAATTTACAAGAGATAAAATGCCTTTAAATTTCTAAAATTGTAAGCAACAGACAATATCTTGAAAAGGAAAGAGAGGCAAGTAGGCAACTATAGTAAATGTCATGACCAAATTCACAAGGATGCTAACTATCTGATATAAGGATCATGTTGGAAACACGACTGAAGTGTGTATAAGGAATTCGTGACGGGGGCGAATCCTATGCGGGGAGGATCATGTAGGACACCATCCTATGTCTTTTTTCTTTGGACTAGAAAGAATCTGACAGGTGCATAGTACTATATTTCTTTTCAAAGGAAAGTTACATCATTGTCATCATATCATGCTTGATTATTTTGCTAATTTTTTTAGTCATCTCGCTGTAATACAATATCATGGCAACATACCAACACATACATTTCAGGAACTCCATATGGTTATAAATTGTCAAAATTTTATACTGTGAAGATTATGCAGTAAAACTCACCAGTCATCCCCCGCCTGGTGTGGAGATGAGGACATGAGATATACTTAAATAAGAGCCCACAGCCTTCTCTGTCCTGACACTACACGCTCTTCAATACAGAGGGAACATATTGATTAAAGTCCGCAAACATTAGTCCCAGCACATTACCTATCTCAACTCGTTGACAGTTTGACATGTCTGCAGAAACAAATTCATGACTCTATTAAACTGCATCCAGATGGTTTCTTTTATCCACATATAATCAATCAATTTTCATATCTTACGTGCATCTTCCTTACAGTAAGCGTTCAAGCACTCTTTTCAATAAAAAATATAATGTATTTTTTGAGGAGTTGAATGTTAAAAAATTTAAAGTATTTATAGTTTTTTTAGATGTAATTATTGTCTTTTTTTTTTTTTAATACACCTGACTTTTTATTTATTGTAGGGTTTGTTTAATAGAAATAAATATAAAAATATAGGGTTAGTTAAAAAGTAAATAAATATTTTATTAAGAGATAAGATTCAATTAAAAATATCTTATATTTTTAAACAAAGAGTATATGTTAGATAATTGAACGTATGCTCGGTCACCTTTATCTAACAGTAAAAGCTCTTTGACAGCAAAGCTTGGCAACATTATTATGGATTCGATAGTCGGTAAGGAAGGCACCGCATACAGAGGCCAGCGGCTTCATGGGCACACTTCTTATCAAATGAAGTGATTCATCTAATCCACCTGCCTGCAGAGTAAATATAAATGTTTGGGGGTGTCCTGTAACTATATTTTGAAATTTTATATAATTTATTTTTATGATCAATATTAAGAAATTTTAAGGGGATACAAATAAAATTTTCTTTTGGAGAAAAAGAGGAAAGTATATTTAAAAATGTAGTTACTAATATTAAATTATTTATGTGAAAAAATAAAATTTAAAACTCTTTGAAATGATAGAGTCCAATTCAGTTCTTCTCATATCTATTATAAATATATATATTTTTAAATAAATATTTTTCATTCCTAGTAGTAAGAACAATAAAAAATTATAACTAAAGATTAATTATATGAAAATCAAACTTCTTTACTAATAATCTCAACTATAAAATTATAATTTCATTGATTTATGTTTTTTCCCCAAGAAATTATGCTTATTATATAAATCAACATATACTCCATCAAATATTAAAAAACAGAGAGAAGTGGGGAAGAAGAAGAATGACAAATGTGAAAAAGACATAGGGTTAAAGGCAAATCTACCCAAAAAATTTTCTTCATGAGCACCTAATATTATTAAGTGAAAGAGGATGCAAAATTATCCCTAATGTTCATTTAACAAGTGTAACTGTGCCAAAACGTTTAAGAAGCTCAACATTGACCGTGAAACTAGACACGTAAGCAAACGGCCGAATTATTTTGCTGGCGTGGATTCTGTCCTGGTCATATTACATCACTTTTTTCTTACCAAAATCCCTTCTTCATCCTTCTCTCAGTCTCTCTTTTGGCTATCGATGGCAACTCTCCCTCGACTAAACAAGTCCGCCGGCAACCCTTCCTCTCCCTCAGCTAATCGTTAGTTCCACAAAACAATATATCCAGAATTTACATTCAGAAACAATAAATCCAGCATTAGCCTACTTGGTTCTGCTACCCTTTTTTCAAATCAACGCTGAATTAAAGCCAAAGATTTCAAGTTTCCCCCCATTGCTTTCCCCCGTATAGAAGCTATGATTTTCCCCCTTTTCATGGTATCTACATGTTTGGAAACTAGAGTGATTAGCCAACTTGATTGTATTGATTTTTTTAGGCATTTCTTCACAAACGAGAGAGGCTTGTGATTTCGGAGTTATCATCGCAGAATTTTGGAGAAGGAAAGGAGGAAATTTCACCAAATGGGGTTGTTGCCATTGAACCCGAACCTAGAAAGAGAGCATGGCCTCTGTGTCATCTCTCTCTATTTTGACTTCCCCTAGATGTCTCTCTTCGACTTTTCCTCACGTTCTCTTTGTCATGACTCGACACCTATAACCAGTCAACCACAACCCTCGCCTCTTTCAGTCTTCAACTTTACTCTTCAGTCGACAGTCACCTCCTCTTCTCCTCAGCCCCCGCAAGATCGCTTGTGACACTGCAACGGTGGCCGAGTCCGATGGCTTGAGTGGCATAAATGCCAAAAGTTTCAAGCAAACTAAGGGTGGCGTAGAGATTGCAGAGGCCAGCTAGCTGAGTGGAGATGGTTTCTACGATTGGAGTACAGCAGGAGTTGAGTGGCGTGGTGGAGGAGTTAATGGAGTCCAAGTAGAGGGAGAATGGGGCCTGGGATAATAGAAATAGAGAGAGAGAGAGAGAGAGAGAGAGAGAGAGAGAGAGAGGAGTTCCATATTACACATGAAAGGGAGACTGGGAGAGAATGAGAGGAGAGAGAAATTTTGAAGGACATGTGGAAGGAGGGAAAAAGTCAATGGATGATTTGGCAACACATGGCAAGTACCTTTTGCAAATATAACGGACGTTAAGCTCCTCAAACGATTTCGGCACAGTCACACTCATTAAATAAACATTATGAATACTTTTACACTTTTTTTTTCACTTAATAATATTAAGTGTTTGTGAAAGAAAACTTTTTGAATAGATTTTTCCTTTAACAAATCTGTGAAGAACAAAATGATGATATAGAAATATGTAAAAGAAGATGGATAAGGGCATAAGAATTCCCCAAATGATATTTAAT
>NW_026555832.1:0-48880 GCF_029017545.1 Prosopis cineraria | reverse complement strand
TTGCCAATATTAGGGCTTTTTATTTATTGACCAATTATATAAATGCAATCATGCATTTCAAACTATTTCTATTTTTGGTATACTTTGGATGACTGTAATTTTAATCTTTGTTTACTTTGGATTGATTTAAAATGTCATGATTATGAGGCCAAATAACTGGCTTGTGTTGAAAATTGACTAAATTATTTATTTACTTGTTGGGAGTATAAGGATAGGACAAATGTGATTTAGTTTACTTGTTGGGAGTATAAGGATGGACAAATGTGATTTAGCCTAATGGCATGTGGGAGGTAAAAATTTATATGAAATGTTATATTATGTGAGTTAAAGCCAATATAAAATATTTTATATTGAAATTATTAATATAAAATGTGTTAGGTGGCTATAACTCAACTATGGGGAGGTTAAATTATTTAAAAAAAATTGGTGTGTTACAAATCTTGATATCAGAGCTACATGTTCAAGATTCTTATAAATTATGAAAGTTGTTATACATTAACCTAGTTATTAGCAATATACATTATTAAATCATAATGCTTCTTCATTATTTTTCTTGTCTTGAGATTAGTGTTGACTTAATTATGTGACTTCCATCCTTTAAGAGGGGAGTGATGGTGTCAAAACTAGGAGAGGTAACGAAATTGTCGGTGATTCTATAGAGCCAATAGAAAATGACATACCTTTTACTGCCACAACTGGAGCCCACACAGCAACAAATAGGGCAGGGCGAGCCCATATAGCCACAATCAGGCAGGGTGAGCCAACCATGAGGCAAATGATGGATCTATTACAAAATCTTAGTGACCGCATGAAGAGGCAAGAAGAAGAGTTGGCCGCTTTAAGACAATATAAGGAGAATGCCAACCGCGAGGGGAAATGGCCAACAAGAAGGAAGCCATACCAAGGTATACAATTTGAGCCAACCTGCTGATGAAGACTCACATTCCTATTCTCACCATGAGACTAGTTCGAAGAATGTGAGTCTCCACTTGAGCAACAGACATCCACGATCACAAAGATCTGGAGTACTTTTCGTAAGTTTAATCCTCCTACTTTCGATGAAAATCTTAAGCCAGCGGTGGTTGAAGAATGGATAGATCAATTGGAGAGTATTTTTGTATGGTTGTGTGCACTTCTAATCAGAAGGTGCAGCTGGCAATATTCCTGTTACAGAAGAGTGCTAAGAAGTGGTGGAAAACATCAGGATCGAAGGATGATTCTTCTCTTACTGGGAAGATTTTAAAGCCATATTGTTTGAGAATTATTTTCTATTACACTGAGAGTAGAAAAGGAGGCTGAGTTTCATGCATTCCGCTAGGGTGATCTAGATGAGGATGAATTTATTGAACAATTCTCAAAATTATCTAAATACTCTACTTACCTCCAGAAATATGAAAACACGGAGTGGATGGTTGAACGATTACTAGAGAAGGTGAGGCCTGATCTAAGGGAACAGTTAGCCCCTTTTGAGATCAAGACATTCAGTGAGATGTGCAATAAGCTTTGAATAGTCTCTCAGAGGAAGAGAGAGGCTAGACTAGAAGCTGATAGAGAAAGGAGGAAAGAATCTCATAGGAAGCCCCCTATCCACACTAGACCCATCGGTAGAATAGAGAAGAAGAGCAACTAAGTTTTTGGAGGCTTTAGAAATCAGAAGAAGAAGGGCTACTACCATAAGGCCAGAGCTACAAAGGGAATCAGAGTGGGAGTCAGGGGTCCTACAGGAGCCTAGCTACCTCTACTCCTACTTCTGGTACTGCTAGTAATCAAGCATGCAGTAAGTGTGGAAAGTTTCATTCTAGTGATTGTTGGGTTTATTACATCTGTCAGAAGCCTGGTCATATTGCTTGATTCTACTATCAAAATCAAAATAGGGGTAATGATCAGAGACCTAAAGTGCCAGCACGAGTGTATGCCCTCTCTGGGCCAGAGGCTACTAACAACCCTAATGCTATCTGAGGTATATCTGAATCCTTGATAATGATGTTTGTGCTTTGTTGATTTGGGTGCTACACACTCTTTTGTGTCTGATGAATGTATGAAAAGATGTAAATTCCTATGTGTACCTTACCTTTTGATGTAAAGATTTCTACTCCTGCTGGTTTGACCGTAAGGACTGCTAAGGCATGTCTAAATGTAGAGGTTGAGTATGAGGGTCGAAAGACCACCATAGACCTCATTTGTTTGTCTTTGTCTGGGATTGATGTTATTGTGGGGATGGATTGATTGTCTGTAAATGGAGCTGCTACTTGATTTCAGAAAAAGAGTGTCACTCTCAGCTCTTATTGTAACCCCTGTAGAGTCCCAAGTCTTATGTTGTTGCCTGCCGCTCAAGTAAAACAATGTATAAAAAGGGTGTCAAGCTTTATGGTTTTCTTCTCAATCAAGGCAGAGATTGAAGAAGGTATGGATCATATTCCAGTAGTGAGAGAATTCCCTGATGTCTTTCCTACTGAAGTGATCGGTTTACCTCCAAAATGAGAGGTTGAGTTCTGATTGAGCTCATACCTGGTACAGTGCCTATTTTTAAGGCACCCTATAGGATGTCTCCATCAGAGTTAGCTGAGTTGAAGAGATAAATTGAAGAGTTGTTAGAGAAGGGGTTTATCAGACCGAGTGTATCACCATGGGGGTCACTGGTACTGTTTGTGAAAAAAGAAAGAAAGCCTTAGATTGTGTATTGATTATAGACAATTGAATGAGGTAACCATCAAGAACAAGTACCCCTTACCTCAATTGATGATTTGTTAGACCAATTAATCAATTCAGCGGATGTTTCTAAGATTGATCTAAGATCAAGGTATAATCAATTAAGGGTTAGAGTAGAGGATATCCCTAAAACTGCTTTTAGGACTAGATATGGGCACTGACTACTAGTTCCTGATGATGCCGTTCGGGTTAGCAAATGCCCCGGCTGTCTTCATGGATTATATAAATCAAATCTTCAGGCCTTATCTCGATAAATTTATTGTAGTCTTTATTGATGATATACTTATTTATTCTCGAGATGAGGTGGACCATGCTAGGCATCTTAAAATTGTTTTGGAGATATTAAGAGAGCACAAGCTCTATGCCAAGCTGAGCAAATGTGACTTTTGGCTAAAGAAGTTAAGTTCTTAGGCCATGTGTTTCAGAAGAGGGGTAGCAGTGGACCCCAGTAAGATAGATGCAGTGATGAAATGGGAACAACCTCAAGTGTGACAGAAATTAAGAGTTTCTTGGGTCTTGCAGGCTACTATCGTCGTTTTATTAAGGGTTTTTCACAAATTGCAATGCCCTTTACTAAGTTGACTAGGAAAGATGCTCCATTTATTTGGACAAACGAGTGTGAAGTTGCCTTCCAGGAGCTAAAAAAGAGGTTGACCACCACACCGATGCTCACTTTACCTGTTCCAACTGCTCCTTATACCTTGTATACTGATGCTTCTAAGAAAGGTTTAGGTTGTGTGTTAATGCAGGAGGATTGAGAAGTGGCTTATGCCTCTCGACAGTTGAAGCCTCATGAGGAAAATTACCCTGCTCATCACTTGGAGCTTACTGCTGTGGTATTTGGCTTGAAGATTTAGAGGCACTATCTTTATGGTTCTTCTTTTGAAGTCTTCAGTGATCATAAAAGTTTAAAATATTTGTTTGATCAAAAGGAACTCAACATGAGACAGCGCAGATGGATTGAGTTTTTGAAGGATTATGATTTTGAGTTGAAGTATCATCCAGGGAAAGCTAATGTAGTCGCCGACGCTCTGAGCAAGAAGCTTGTACATACTGCTCACATGATGGTCAGAGAACATGAATTATGGAGTAGTTTCCATGCAATAAATGTAGAAGTAGTCGAGAATCGTTTGGGCTCTACATATTACTGAATTTGAGAATAATTTTTAGGAAGAAATTAGAATTGCGCAGCAAAAGGACGATCATTTGAATAAGATTAGGGTAGAGATTGGGGCTGGAAAGGCTGAACATTTTGATGTGACCGATGATGATGTCGTGAGATATAAAGGTAGAGTGTGTGTGCCTAATGATGCTTGATTGAAAAATATCCTAGTTGAGGAGGCCCATCAGAGTAGATATACCATTCACCCAAGAGCAACTAAAATGTATTATGACTTAAGACGTGGTTGGTGGTGGCCAGGGATGAAGAGAGATGTAATTGAACATGTAAACTCGTTGTTTGACTTATCAGAAAGTCAAAATTGAGCATCAAAAACCCGCTGGAATGCTACAGTTCTTGATATTCCAGAGTGGAAATGGGACAGCATTTCTATAGACTTCATTACAGGATTGCCTAGAACATCTTCTGGTCATGATACTATATGGGTAATCGTAGATCGACTCACCAAATCAGCTCATTTTCTTGCTACTAATTCACATATTCTCTTGAAAAATTAACTGAAATCTACATAAGAGAAGTGGTGAGATTGCATGGAGTGTCGATAAATATTGTATCTGATCATGATCTGAGGTTCACATTAAACTTTTAGAAGTCATTACAGGAAGCCATAGGTACTCGTCTGAGTTTTAGGCACCGCCTTACCACCCCCAGACCGATGGGCAGACAGAACGAACATACAGACTCTTGAAGATATGTTGAGGCTTGTGCCATTGAGCTTAGAGGTAATTGGGATAGTCATTTGCCATTAGCTGAATTTGCCTACAATAATAGTTTTTGTTCTAAGCATTCAGATGGCACCTTATGAGGCATTGTATGGAAGAGAAAATGTAGATCACCACTGTATTGGACAAAATTAAGTGTGAGAGAACTGTTTTGGGGCCGGACATTGTTGATGAGACTACCCAAAAGATTACTTTAATCAAGTAAAAATTACTCACAGCTCAAAGTAGACAAAAGAGTATGCGGATAAGAGGAGAAGACCACTTGAGTTTGAAGTAGGTGACCATGTATTTTTGAAAATCTCTCTGGTAACTAGTGTTGGAAGAGCTATTAAAGCTAAGAAGTTGACACCAAGGTTTATGGGGCCTTTTGAGATTCTTAAAATGAGTTGGACCAGTAGGCGTACCAAGTAGCATTAACACTCTAAATTACTGGTATACACAATATTTTCCATGTATCACAACTGAAGAAGTACAACCAGATCCCTTCCCAGATAATTGAACCCGAAGGAGATTGCACTCAAGGAGAATTTGACCTTCAAAGCTGAATTAGAAGAGATGTGGATTATAAGGACAAGCAATAAGAAACAAGACCATTAGATTGGTTAAAGTAATCTGGAAGGGCACAATTCCAGGTGATGCTACGTGGAAACTGAGGACAGTATGCGACGTGATTATCCTCGTCTTTTTGATTAAGTAAGAGTTAATAGTTACTAACTTCAAATTTTGAGGACAAAATTTTTAAAAGGAGGGAGAATTGTAAACATCCCAATTTAAATTTTAATAGTTAATTTGGGTTAATAGAAATTTTGAAAAAAATATTTAGAGATAAGAAAATTAGTAGGAGTTATTATTAAATCTAACTTAGGATATAATTCTAAATTAAAAATAAAAACATTATTAATTAAAAAACTATTATTATTATTGTTATTATAAAAAAGAAAAGGTATTAAAAAAAAGGAAGAAGAGAAACAACAACAAGATTGTTTCGGCGGCCGCATAATGATTACATGTAAAATAAAAAATAACGAAAAAGAAGTGAGAGGAAAGAAGAAATATAAAAAAAAATGTGAGACCCACTGAATTTTTATAAAAACTCACCTATTTCCTTAATTTCTTCATTCTTCCCTGTGCGCGAGAGCTGAGGAGGAGAGCGTCTGTGAGCGTGAGTCGCGGTGCGGAAGATCTGAATTTTTAAGTAAGAGTTTTTAATAGAATATTTAAGGGTGTGATTTAAGCTTTTCAAGACTAAGTAAGTGTTCTAAAAAATTTTTTAGTCATCCTTCCTCTTTAGTTTCTGATTTTGTAGTGGTAGAAAATTTAGAATCTAGAAGAGAGATGAATTTATGTTGAATAAATATGATTTTGGGATTGTTTAGTAGTATAATAAATGTTTTAGAGCATAAATTTATTGATGATCTTTGAATTTGTGCTTATGGATCAAATTCTAAACTAGATTTGAAAATATATGCTAATTTATTGAGGTTAGATGATTATTTGGGATGAGAAATGAATTATTATGGCTATAAGATTATGATTCTAAGCTAGAGATTCAATTTTTAATTTTTGAATATTTTAGGTGCGAATTTATGAAATAAAAGAAAATTTTGATATAGAAATTAGTTTAGAAGTTGATTTTTAGATTATTAATGTTTATTGAAGTAAAAGAGGAGTTAAAAATTTTACTTAATAGTATTAACTCTAGATTTGTATTAAGATTGAGATTAGAAATTATGTTATATTTTTAATTCTATTATTAGAATTATTTTATTAGTTTCAAAAAATTAAAAACTAATATTTATAAATAATATGTTAATTGTAGATTGTATTATTGGTGAAGATTGTGGTGGGAGAGAAATTGTAAGAAATAATTTATTAAAAAAGCCACGAGGTAACCATGCTTTTAATTTTTGATTAGTATTACTTCATGTTAATTGGGTGATTATTGAGAAAATTATGAATTTTGTAATATTGTATAATTGTGCAATATTATATGAATTTGTTTGATTATTGTGGGAGGTGTTGGGAGACTTGCTATTGTTGTTGTATTTATGTGCCACGTGGTACACCCCTATTGGAGCTCAATAGGTGGCTTGTAAGGGCTCAAGCTAATCTACCTTTGCCGGGTAATTTAGCACCGAGTGAGGGTTAGGCTCGAGTTAATGGGGGGATATAAGGATGGTTGTTTGTATGTATTGTATATTTCTTATATTTGTTGGAATTATATTATTTTTAATTCTCACTTAATAAGCACACACTTAACTGTTTGTATATACTATCATAAATGATCTTTGGTTATTGAGACTTTGAGTCTCATTATGTGGTTAATAATTTTCAGGAGAAGAGCCACGAGTGACACGTGGAGGAGTCTCAGAGGCTTAGTGACATAGATCTACTGTCTCTTTTGGGTATTTGATTTATGATTTATAATGTTTTATATTACCAATATTAGGCTTTTTGTTTATTGACAATTATATGAATATATAAATGTAATCATGCCTTTCAAACTATTTCTATTTTTGGTATACTTTGGATGACTGTAATTTTAATATTTAGTTTACTTTGGATAGGTTAAAATGGCATGATTATGAAGCCAAATAACTAGCTTATGTTGAAAATTGACTAAATTATTTATTTTACTTGTTGGGAGTATAAGGATGGACAAATGTGATTTAACCTAATGGCATGTGGGAGGTAAAAATTTATCTGAAATGTTATATTGTGTGAGTTGAAGCCAATTATAAAATATTGTATATTGAAATTATTGATATAAAAATGTGTTGGGTGGCTGTAACCTAACTATGGTTGAGTTAAATTATTTAAAAAAAAATTGGTGTGTTACAGGCTCTCCCTACTTTTCATTAGCCTTTTTTTGATAAACCCTAACCTCTATCTTTTATAAAGGTTGGTTATCTAATTTTTAAAGAGATATTTGAATTTAATAAGGATAATTTTGAAAATTTGATTTCTTCATTAAACCTCATCAATTTCAAAATTACATTAAATAGGTTAGTTTAAATTTAGATCTATTTAATAGATTAATTTAAACTATTTTATTTAATACATTTAAGAGCCAACAAAAACAATTTAACTTATTTTCATAAATTTAGTTTAAGATATCATATTTGATAAGATTATTTCAACTTGATTTTGTCTCATAAATTCAAATTTTAAAGCTTATATGATATCTTTTTGTATCATATTAGTTATTAAATTTATTCCATCTTATAGAAATAAATTAATGCTAATATAATATAACATAATATTATAATATACATATATATACATATGTGTGTATGTATTATATAATACTAAATTTGAATTTTATATTATATATACATATAAATATTTATCACAGAGATACACACACATACACACACACACACAAATATAAAATAAATTAAAATGTTGTATTCATTGAATCTAGACACAAATTAGATTTAATAAATTTCAACATTATGGCTCGAGTTGGGCCCTTCTTATACGCAACCCTATAAACCCATATAAAGTTGGTGGTATGCTAATAGCATCATTAGTCCACAAGTTGCAAGCGACCTCTAGCAAGATATTGCAACTACTTAAATCACATAAGGATCGATAATTTGATACAATCTATAATATAATCATATCACATCCTTTTTGTTATGCAATATTTCAGTCAAGTATAAGGTATGAAAATGTCATCCTCCTTTACGTGATTATTACTTTCTCAATCCCTGAGTAGACTAACTATAGAAATGGAAACCCTTTTTCATTGTAACATGGCCATGCATTTTTCAGTCTCACTCATTAAAGGGCCCAATAACATCTCTCTACTAATGTGAGGGACAAATTTCATCTTCACCATTCACATTCCTCTACATGAAATCCACAAAACTTGATCATAGCGTTTGATCACTCAATCAAAAGTAACTTTTGATTAAGTCATAGCGATCCTCATATAGGAATTCTTAATGATCTCAGGTCAAAAGACTCGATAACATGATTATATATAAGATAAGCTTATGACTTGATATATGCAACTTTCTCATGGAAAGTTGATCCAGCACATTGTATTTTTACAAGTGCCTATGATATTGATTCGTGTCTCCAGATATCAATCAAAATCATACTAGTCTTACTTCATCTTTATTCCCCTAAGGATAATTGATAAGGGATATTTAGGACAATTACTATGATTTATCCTAGGATGCAATTACCATAATGAACATATAAATAATATGGTAATAAAAAAATTCATTATAAATTACAATGTTCATAATAAAATGATTGGCTTAGGGTACAATTTCTAATAGTTGTTTCATAGCACTCTGTTTCCTTGAGATGGCATCTCATCTTTTTTATCCTCTATATAGACATTGAATATCTCATTGCCATAGGTGGGCTCTTGAAAGTTTTGAAGCTTTTTTTTCTTATTTCATTTGCAAGGTCAAAAGGTGGTCAGTCAAGAAGTTGTTTTCAGTGTCCACTCAAATTCGGTGACATCTTGGAAAAGAAAAACTAGTAGCCAGCGAGACAGAGAGAGAGAGAGAGAGAGAGAGAGAGTATATCCTAGAAGAAACTAAGAAGAAGGCCTAAACGAAATGAAACTTCAGCTTGACTCCCCTTTCAACATTGACAACAAGTACACGATAGGATATGCTGTCCTGCTGGTAAGGAATGCTTACTCAACTGAAAAACAACACCTATGTGTTGGACACAATTCCTCTTTTTTGTCACGAGCAAGAGAGATAAAAGAGTCCAACCTTTAGATTGCTCCAGCTAGTTGCTTTCAAGTTGTACTTGCCTTTTAATTTCAAAACACAAAATTGACAATAAGTATTTTTGATTAATCACTTAGAGGTTATATTACAACATTGCCTTTGTTCGTTTTGCTTGCTTTTCATGTTTTTGACGTTCTAGGATTTCTTTCTTGATGGTGGGTTTAGGAACAAGTAGATACTTTCAAGTTTACATTGTTTTACCTAAAGCAATGGTTTTTCAATTCCCATAGGGATATCCACTATGTCCATACTCCTTCAGCTCCTTTAGAAACTTGAATGTTTATAGGTTTTGGAGTATGTTAACTAAAGCTAATAATTTGGTCCAAGAACGACGAGCTGGCTCAAAAAATTTTAGGGTCGATTTAGGAATTTTAAAAAAATTATTTACTTTGAGCTTATTCAAGAAGCTTGAATAAGTCTAAAAAAATTTGAGCAAAGCTTGAATTTAAATAGGTTTAACGTGATTCAAATTCTTTTTTATTATTAATAAAATAAAGTAAAATTTTTAAAATTATTTTTTATATAAAAATTGAAATTGGCTATATATATAATAAAATAATATTTAACAATTAAATTATTTAGGACAACCCAAATAAACCCAAAACCCTTAAATGTTAAGGGCAAACTTTATTATATAAGGCTTTTTAGATATTCAAATGTTTTAAGTTCAATTTTAATAAGCTAGGTCCACACTCTTGAATTATTGAGCCTAATTTTTTTTAATACAAAGCCACGGCAAAGCCGTGCAAAATAATTATGGTCTAGTCATATCTAAAACTATGAGGTTATTACAGTCTATTGAAGGAAAATCTAAAATCGTAACGTTGAAAGTGTCATGCATCGACCGATGAGCTAATAAGTCAGCACATCTATTCGCTTCTCTATAAATGTGGTCAAAAATAATAATCTAGTCTCTCATTGTGAGATCTTTGATCTTCCTGATAATACTTGATAATGGATGGCTTTCGTGATATTCTCTATTGATAAGCAATAATGCTTTCATAGAATCGGTATGGATATTGATTTTAGTTAATTTCATATTTTGATAGAGATTGAGACCTTTAAAAATTCTCATAAATTACTGGGCTTAATTTTAACTCCAACACCCAATGTGATCCATCTAATGTGTTATGAGTTTATTTCAATCAATGATGGCTCTTTCGCGGCAAATGGTTTTCCTTGGATCAACTCGTTTATTTTTGTTTTTGTCGTTTTCTGTTTCTACTCAGTTGTTGTTGTTTGTTTCTGTTTCGGCCCAGTTATTGTAATTTTTACGGCCTTCTATTCTGTTTTTAGTTCAAGGGCCTAAAAAAAGACTAGAAGTATTCCTCTTGGGCTTTTGTATTCATTTACTTTGTTCAAAAAATGTCTTTGTCCCAAAAAAAAAAACCAACAGCAAACATTTCAACTTTCTAATTATTTCCGATCCTGTTTACTAGAGTTCCAATGCGGTGGCAGAGAGATGCTTTTGTTAAAAACAAAAAAGTTCTTCACATGATGTTTTTGTCTTTTCACATTATAAATACATATTTCAATTAAAAATTATATCAAAATCAATTTCAGTCTCAAACACGAAACAGTCCATAAGATTCTGGTTAGCATGAGATACATATCCTAACCATATCAAGTTTCTTATCACCAGTAAACATACATCAACAATAAGCAAATACTCTCTTCCATTTTATCTACAAGACAAAAAGAAAAAATTTTACTCTCATTTAGAAACTATGTTATTAATTTTTTATCATTATTTTTTCATTTTACCCTTTATTATATGTTAGTGAGAAAAAAATATTATTAAAGGATGTGTATTTAATAAAAGTTGAGTTAAAACTTTGTTAATTTTTTAGACATAATTAATAAGTTTTAAATTTTTTTTAATTACAATAAAATATATTAAAAGTAACTTACAAACATAAATCAATTTCAGTGTTCATCACCCTGATTAAAAATTTATAATATTTAATTAAACTATCTAAATTAAATTTATATTGTTCAAATAGATGATAAATTGAATTTATAAAATTTTTTATAACTTTTATTTTAATAAAAATAAAAATATAACCTTTAACATTGGACTCATATTTCATCACTCTAATGAGCACCACACTAAAATTGGTTCCCTTATAAATAAGAGGAGCGAATTAAGAGATAAGGAGCCAAAGTAAGATACAGCAGAAAGGTTTCAAAAGATCGGAAGCGAAACAGTATCCTCTTTATAAAAGGATAAGAATGGATACAACAATCATGAAAGGATGGGATTAATATATAAGATTGATTATACATACATTGCATGAAAAAGGGCTATGTGAAACAAAATCGTTGGAACAGACTACACTGAGCAGCATGTTATACAGCCTGCAGAATCGCATATGAATGTTAGTGGCATAAAGGCACAGATCCTAAAGGTAAAACCTGGTTTTCGATCCTCAGTAGTAATGGAGATGAAAAAAAAACATCTAAATGGTACAAACAATACTCCACATCCTTAATCCACCACATCAGCACTTTCCTCTCCCTCAGTTCCTGCATATCAAAAAAGGACCAAGTTCAGCAAAGGCCTATGACCTCAAAAATCTATGCTGTCATGAAGCACCGTTCTGCGCTATTAAACATCACATGGAAATATATAGTCAAGTAATCATGAACGTTAAAATTTAAAAGTGTGCAGAAAATTTTATGAGAGGCCATAATAACTGTTACGAACATATTCTGAAAATAAACTCTTTTTTGTTCATATTATAAGGCACCTCTAATCACTTCATCAGAACCAACAAGGGATAGGTGGTTAAGTTATTAACATCATTTGAAAATAAAATAAACTTTCAATTTCACCCTTATTTAAATGGAAAATTTTTAAATTTGCATTACATTCTCTCTCATAGTTAATGATTTCAAATTGGAGTAATATTGGAAAAACGGAATTAATACCCCATCAAGTATCTTATATTAAAGATCAAAAAAATCCTTAAACAGGACCGGAGGGGGTAAGTTACAGAAGTCATGAACTCAGGAAGTAAACTGATTCATGCCATCTACAGATAGATGCAAGATTCAGGCTATTGGGAGCAACCAAACACCCAAGCAAATAACAGAGGATTGGTTCTATTTCAACCATCCCATTATCTTCTTTCCCATACTTTTGAATTCCAAATCCCAACATAGAACCACATCTAGAAGTTAGATATAACAAACTGTGAACAGCCTCAGTGTTCAACACATGCAGAATCAAGGACATTGTAATTTAAAAACTCTATAAGATTTAATAAGGCAAAAGTGCTCAAACTCTCAAGAATATAGATTCCCAAAGAGTCACCTATGAATCTACATGGTCTACAATCTAGATAACTAAAGCCAATTGATGAGTGATGAGATGTTTCTCAGGAGCAGCACAGTGTTCAATTGAAGAACTACTGATTAAATAGAGTCCATGCAATTTTGGCTACTTTAATAGAATACTTCGATTGAAGATAACTTGAACGACTAGATGGCATTTATATTCTGCAGAGGCACAAGGAATGGTATGCATGGTGTGTCAAAAAGTATCTCTTTGCATGTAAAATAGATGAATGGTGATGTATTTCATATTTCGGACCTTAAATTCTTCAAAAAGACAGAATTTTCGCACTGTATGATTATTTTCCATTGACATTTTGCAGAGCAATTAATGTTTTTAATATTCTCCCAAAGAAATGCAGGGGATCAATCTCCCAGTGAAATCATCATGCATTAAACAAGCACAATCTATTTCCAAGGCATGTTAAAAGAAACCAAATCTAAGGAACTATTGCTTCAAATTGTATCATATTGAATATGAAACAACAGAATTCAACACTACTGAGTGCCTGTAAGAGTGAAAATTGACAATGCCCCATAGAAAAATCAGGGAGTTGCAGCCAAGACCATTGATGCTTAAAAATGGAGTCATATCGCTTCTAATATATTATGCGATACTCCAAAGTCCAAATTGCATTAACATCTTGTTTTGTAACAATGTAACCATATCCATATTCATGCATCAATTAACGTTAAGCATAATGAATGATACTAAGATCACAACTTTTTTTTTATTAATTATTATTATTATCCTCAAAGCTTACCTTCGTCACCTTCAACTTCACCATCTACTTCATCTTCATCCTCATCCTCAGTGTCTCCAATGTAATCAATCCCATATCTCTCATTCAAATAATCTACAGCAGAAGGCGTTAGCACCAACTTATCAGCATTCAATATGTCGTACAAATTAAGCGTTCTAGGCGTCAACATCTTCAGAGTCCCAATGTTTCTACTCGAAAGCCTCAAATTATCCGAAACTTCAGTGAGCAAGAACATAGACTTCTCCTTCGGGTCAAGCCCCCACCTCTTCATTGCCGCAATGAACTCCTTCGTCTTGGGCTTCTCAAACTTATCCCCAAATTCTTCCACAACAATCGTGTTCACCGCCGCGCTAGACAATGCCGTAGAAATCGCTAATCTCTTCTCCTTCCGATTAATCTTGATGCTCCAGTCCCTAGGCTTAGGCCCGAACACAACACCTCCACCAACTCGGAGCGGGGTCCGATTCGACCCACGACGAGCACGGCCGGTCTTCTTCTGTGGGTAAGGCTTCCTGCCACCGCCACTGACCTCGGCACGTGTGAGGGTGGAGGCAGTGCCTCGGCGCTTGTTCTGGAGGTCAGTGACGACAGCACGGTGCACGACGGCGCGTGCAGTGTCGGGTGGCGCCGCTTTGAGGTCGAGGTGGGTTTCGCCGACTTTTTCGCCGTCGAAGGAGAGGACAGGGAGTGTGGCAAGCTGGGAAGTGATGGAGAGCGATTTGGGGATAGTGGGAGTAAAAGAATTGGGTCTGAATGTGAATGAAGAGAATCTGTTGTGGGATTGGGAGGAAGATGATGAGAGGAAGATAGAGGATGAGAAGAAGGAGAAGGATGGTGTGGTCGCAGAGGAAGCCATTTTCGTCGGATAGAGCAGAGAAAGGAGGAGGAAGGGGCTGAGCACCTCGACTCGAGCCTATCCGTTTAATTTTTCTTCTTTTTTGCTTTTTTTCTTCTGTTTTTGCGTTTATTTATTATTATTATTATTTTATTTTATTTTTGACAAAAATAAAAAGGCTCTCCGTTTGATTCATCAAACACGGACCCAAGCTGTTAAATTTTAAAAACAAAAACAAAACAAAATACCAAGTACTGAAAGACCGATCATTGAATGGGTAAAAATATTTATTTAAGAATTACTTATTAAAATTGTAGTTTAATCAAGTCAATTATAAATAAAAAAGTTATTAAATTAATTAAAATATTAATTTAATAATTTATTAGTTTAACAAGATGAGTTGATATAATTTTTAGATTATACAAAAAAAATTAAAAATATTTAAAAAAATAGAAATAAAATTAACTAACTTTATCAATATCAATATTAATATTAATATATAAGTTTATAACTAAAATCTGAGCTAATAGCTTATTTCTCAGTCTTTATAAAACATATTTAATTAACTTAATTTTTTAAAAATTCTGATTTCATCAAAAATAAAAATTAAATATATTATATATTATTTGCAGAAGAAATTTTAAATCTTTAATTTATAATTCTAACCATAGCTCATGTGACAAAAATGTAGATGCTGGCAAAAAAAAAAAGTGATAAAAATATAGATGAAATAAGAAGCAAATGTTGCATAGCTTAAAATTTTGAAAATGTAAAATCATCCAAGACTAATCTAGATGATAAGGATGGAGTGAAATGCATATGTAAGTGAAGAGTTAAAATCCTTCTAGTGTATGAAAAAACTCTCTCATATAACAAAAAGAAATTGTTCCTGCAAGCAAAAAGTAAATATTTTCTTATAAATTATAATATATTGAAAATAAAAAAAATTACTGTCACGTCAAACTTATAAGTTCTATATATATATATATATATATATAATTCATATATATTAAAAAAAATTGGAATATTTACATGGCATCGTGTCGTCTGGTTCTCACAAATAACAATTATCATCATTTACATTGAAAACTCATATAATATATATATATATATATATATATATATGTATGTATGTGGATATGTATGTATTGGGGAAAAAGTTGTTTAATCACAAGACTACAAGTTTAAGTCTTCTTTTATAACAAGCACGAGCATCAGACGAAGGGTTCTCTCCAGTTCTGCCCTCCTCTTCTGGTGCGATTCTGCTAACGTTTGGGGATCCTATTCGCTTAACCGACATGAATCCTGAATAGTATGTTTCTCTATCCATCTCTTTTTTGATCTTCAATTTCGTATCGGTATCGATGCTTTTGGGGGACCTGAAGCATCGTTATTTACGTTCGGCAGATTTATTTTTATTCCGGGTTGTTTGTTCTTTTCGTGGAGAGTAAGTGCGGTTGTAGTTTGATGGTGCTTCTGGGTTGGTTGGCTGTTTTGATCGAAGATTTTCGTGCGTAACCCTAGATTGATCAACTTTATGAAACCAGATACGATTAATGGGGTTGAAATTCTAGTAACAGTTAACCATGGGTTATGTTGGAATGCTTGTTTTCTGATTGAAATGGGTTCTTTCAATTTTGTCCCCTTTTATCTTGGAACAAAAATTTATCACTTTTGTTGGTAATTTTCTTGCCTTGCTTAAAATTTTGATTAGATTGGATATGAATATTATATTTATCGTTACACCGAATGGCTTGATTCTTTTTTTTTTTTTTTTTTTAAACAAGACCCGATTGACTGAATTGAATTCTGGTATTATTCGATGTTGGAATCAACAGATAGCTGCACCGACATACGATTGTGTTATATAATTACTACCTCTGAAGCCTAAATTACGGCAGAGTTGTCTCTTTGTTTTGGCGAGTCCCTCGTGGAAGATGTATTTGCTATATGGTTTGACTTTACTACCAGTCTTCCTAAATCTGAAAATTAGGGGGGCTTGTATATCATCTACCCATCTTTAGATTACAATTGCTGTCAACTGTAACAGTTTCTGGTGTGGTGCGAATTCATATTGAGGCTCTATGTTTCAACTTCACCTTGCTATCCATGATCTCTTTTCTATATACCCATTTGCCAATGAACACAATAATGATCCCCTAGGTAAGGACTTGAGGAAAACATGAATGGGTAAGCTTTGTGGATAATTTACATTGGTTATGCAATACAAATACTCAAGTATCTAAGCATTTATATTCTCTTAAACAATCACACACACACACACATATTTTAGATATGAGTTAGTTTTATAAGATATTTTTTTAAATAATCAATCACTTATGAATAAGTGCATGCTAACATTTCATGGCTACTCTTTAATGAAATTACATCTATTTTAATTGAGAATGTTAATGAACTTCTGGCTTCATTGCAGTGATTATTTATTCAAGCTCCTTCTTATTGGAGACTCTGGTGTTGGCAAGTCATGTCTTCTTCTGAGATTTGCTGTAAGTTATTATTATTTTATTTCATGTGATGCTAATTAGTATCTCTTACTACTACCTGTTTTTTTGTGACATGGTATTTTGTTCTTTTTGCCCCCGGTTTACCAGGCCTTTCTTCACTTCTAGAAAAATGTGTCTTGACATGTTTTGAAACTTCCTTTGTGTTGATCAGTGCAGTATCTTGTAGCTGCAACATTTTACCAATAAATATTGCATGCTCTGTTCTTTGGTCTTGGTTTTATTTTGCGTTACAATTTTGTTAACCCAAGAAATGAAAGAATGAATTCTTGAGCTAACCGTGAGGCTGTCTTGGAAACATATCATCTCTCTTCCTTTGTTTGTATTTAAACACATGCCCGCTATTGAGTGGATGCTTGAAATCATTTCAGTATTTTGTTACCTCCCTCTATTCTTCCCAAAGAATGTTAATACATCCTTCCAATAGTTTTATTTAATTGGGGGAAATGGCAAGAAAGAGGCCTCTACCAGATACCATCAGTTCATGAAAAGGATTTAGTTCCTGATAAATTGTCCAATAGTGTTGCTTTGGTTGAAAGCAACTACGATTGTTCCCTCCCTCTAAAGAAAGAGACCTTTATTATATGGCATCAGTTTTATGGTTTTACCCTGGATAGGTTGGATGCCATTAAAGTTAGCTCTCATAGATTTTTGAAGACCTTGGGATTGGATGGATGTGTTCCCCTTTGAGATGCTCTTAACTCTGTCATCTGTATTCTTGGCACTATTCTCTCTACCCGCCCCTGCCCCAAAAAAAAAAAAAAATCCAGCCTTTCTACCACTCAGGTGGCAAACCAAAAAAATCAACAAACCAGATTTTCTACCAAACATGAGGCTCTTTTTTGTCTGCTTGGAAAATCAATTTTATTGTAGTCTAAACAATCGACAACCAACAGCATTGAAACCCCATTTATATTTTCTTGATTAAGTTCATTTGCCTTTTTGGTGAGATCAGTGTCAATGGTTCAGAGTTTCCATTCATCGAACTGAATCAGTTTACATCAGTATACAGTTCAGGTCTCTGATTAAACCGGACTAGTTGTCTAACTTATGTGGCCCTGGGTTTAAGCCAAGTAAAATGTATGGATTAGTTTTTAAACAGTGATAAAATCACCTTGTAAAAGCCTCTTAGAAATGTTGAAGTTTCCTCTATATGACTGGCATTTTATTTCTAGCAAAAAAAAAAAAAACGAAAGACTAAGTAATTTATTTGGACAGAACTACTTAGTATGTTAATATTGATATGTTGCAATTTGGTAGACCAAACAGGGCCTTCCTAGCTTATGGTTTTGTCTTAGAAACTGCAGTACGCCTATTTTATGTTGCCTGGTTGTTTTATATCCTTGGGCAAAGGAAGACATGTGGAGTGACTGGCTTGTTCTTTTATGTCGATGTCATTGTATTTGTTTCATGTTTCTGTAGCTTTCTGTCAGTAGGATATGTTTTTATGCTTTTCTTTTTCTTTCTTCTAATTTTCCTTTTCTAATAAAATTCTCCTTTCCAAACATGTTTGATGTTATGGAAGGTTCGTACTCAATGCAGTCAACTGCACGTTTGCTTGATCATAGTGATAATACATACTCCATAGATCTAAATGCGGTAATTTGTACTGTTAAGTTGCTAAACTTCTGTGTTTGACTACAGGATGATTCATATATTGACAGTTACATAAGCACTATTGGAGTAGATTTTGTGAGTACAACTTCTCGAAGTTTTAGCTTGAACTGATTTGGAATGTTTCTATGAGCTGACATTTTTTCTTTTCCGCGTAGAAAATACGAACTGTTGAGCAAGATGGGAAGACCATTAAACTTCAGATTGTATGTATCTAATTGGCTTATGTTATGCTGTTATATTTTCAAGAGGCTGCTGCTTTGTATTTTAATTTTTATTCAATTTATCCTCCCATGCGAATGATATGTTTTTTATAAGAATTCCCTTTCATAAGTTCATGTTTATGGACAATTTGCATAACTGAAACACGAGATTAGTTTGTCAGATTGTTTATTGCCTGATTTCAATCTGCTTTGTTTGTAGTGGGACACTGCAGGACAAGAACGATTTCGGACAATCACCAGCAGCTACTACCGTGGGGCACATGGGATCATTGTGAGTGATGATTCTCGTGACATTCATTTTCATCTATATAAGATTTTTCTCTTCTATGGGTTCTTTCATGTGTCAGCTGACTGGTTTCTCTCTGCCACAGATTGTCTATGATGTGACAGACCAAGAGAGCTTCAATAATGTCAAGCAGTGGCTCAGCGAGATTGATCGCTATGCCAGTGATAGTGTTAACAAACTTTTGGTTGGAAACAAGTGCGATCTTAAAGATAATAGAGCTGTCTCATATGAAACAGCTAAAGTATAGTCTTGCCATCTGTTATTTTTTGTTCTTTTTCAGCTAAAGAATCAGTTTCAATTGTGTTTATGCATTTAGCTGTTGCCGGATATTTCTGTCTCATTCCAATTGTTTGCCCTCATGTTACCATTTTTATTTTGCTTTTCTTTTGTAGGCATTTGCTGATGAAATTGGCATCCCTTTCCTGGAAACAAGTGCAAAGGATGCTACGAATGTGGAACAGGCATTCATGGCCATGGCTGCTGCAATCAAGGATAGGTACTTACAACACTTCGTTTTTTAAGATATGGAAAGGCAAATGAAGCTTTGATGAAAGAAACTAACTGAATCACATGAAAAATTCAATAATTTGTTTGTTGCGAGTAAAAATAGCAATGTGTGTGTGTAGAAAAATATCAGGAGAGAATATTTTTGGCACAGAGTATAGTTGATATGAAATTATTGACGGCTCCTTGGGCAGCGAGCCTTTTCTAAACATTAGGGTCTGCGCTTTACCATTTATCTGATTATTAAAAATTATGTCTGGAAGCTGGATGAGGGACAATGAAAATTTGGATTGAGATCCAAACTGATGGAATGTTTTAAGTCACACGTTAAGTCACACACGTCATTCTCTTCCTATTTGGGACATTCTTAATAATCCAAGCATATCGCCACCATTGTGATTAGTTATTTCAATTTTTTATGTAACTAACTATCAATGTCTACCAAGAGAGCTATTTGATGGTGACTTTCATCCTTTTGTGTGCAGAATGGCAAGCCAACCAGCCAGTAATAATGCAAGGCCTCCAACAGTGCAGATCAGAGGACAGCCTGTTGCCCAGAAAAGTGGGTGCTGTTCTTAGCCCCCAGTGTTATTATTATTTAGTCCCATTTCATTTGGTCAGCCTCTCTTTCTCTGATGCGTGTAATGATGTAAGATTTGTTTGTTATTTCACTAAGTAGTGGATCAATGTCATAGAATTGAATTCCTTGTGGTTTGGGAACTGACCTGGATGATCCCATTCTTTAGTATAGACTTTGCTGATGGTTATGGTTTGTGCAAAATATATTTTATTCAGGGATGGTAATATACTGTGATGATAATATTCTCGTCCTTTAAATTGCAAGTTGACACCTTTTTGCTTTTTATGTGGATTTTGGACTTGGACTCTGCCTCAAAAAATGATTTTTTGGCTCTCAGGTCAGGGACCCCTCCTACCGTTTTTATATATTTTCAAATTTTAATCTGTTTTTCTACCCAAAAAAAATTAATTATATAAAAAATAAAAAATTTTGGATTAAAATGTCTTTGTAATTAATTTTTGGGGCTTTTGCAGATATAGTTTATGTTATAAAGTCAAATTAAACATCTAATCTAATATGTATTAAATTTTGTATTATGGTTGTTTATTATATTTGTTAATGATATTTTGTTGTATATTAATGATAAATGTTTTTTAAATTTTTAAATTGTTAATGATAAATTCATTGTATATTATTGATAATTTATCAATGTAAACTAATTATATTTCTTAAGTTTCAAAAATTTGATTTATATTTTAAGGCATAATTTGTATTTTTGGTTACTGGGCCAATTTATCCTTAATTTTTAGTGTGAGAAGTTTTGTCTCCTGAAATTAAGTTTCTCACTTTGACAATCAAAAAATCTGTTGACACTGCAGTTCATGACCACTTTGTTCCTCATGATCATGCATGAATAACCAATATGCTTCATATTTCCTTCAACTCCATCGGGGAATTTGAATGGCAAATAGGTTTAGAAGTATCTTAAAATCACTGCCCATTGTGCTTTATATATTGGAGATATATCAATCAATGATAGGTCTTTTTATTAGATAATCAGTTCTTGGATTAGCTCGCTGAATGGTTATCTTGCTTTTGTTGTATCGTTGTCGTTGTTTTTAGTTTGATGTGCCTAATTGGGTGGTTCAACTATTCTCATTAGACTTTTTGTTTGTTGTAATCATTTTCCTTTATTTAATAGAATACTTTTTTACCACCACAAAAAAAAAAAAAATTGTCTCATGAAGGTTAATTTTAAAAATATCCTAAATAGTTTTTTGAAAATAGTTTTGTTTTTTAAAAAGCAATAGAAATTTTATATATATATATATATATATATATGTATGTATGTATGTATGTATGTATATGGAGAGAGAGAGAGGGAGATAAAGCCTCTTTGTTAACGGCTTGTGAATAGGATTGAAAACCTCAACTCTCTTATCAACAAGGAATCTGGAAAATTGCATTGCCATTAAACTGTTATCTATCCCATGAATTGGATGTACACATTTGTTCTCCTTAATCGTAGAGGTCTTTTTTTTTATTATTGTATATTAATGTCTTCTTATTAAAATATTCAAGGCACAATCAGCTATTTAATGTGGGCACTGTTCTCATTTAAAATTCAAACATTGATTTATCATGTTATAGGTAACCAGCCTCATTAGACTTAACCACCATTGATATAGAAGTCGTCTTGATTTTACATGTAAAAAATATATGTGCATTTATAATTTTGCCCTTCTTTGCAATTAAAAACCATAATTATTATTGTTTAAGAATTCAAACAACAACAAATGAATAAGTAAATTGGGGAGAAAAACATTAATTACTCTAACTTCACTTTATGTCCAAAACAAAAAAAGAACACTTCCAATTTTGTCAAGTTTACAAAATTTGTCTAAATTTGTCTTACATTTAGAGATCGGAAGGAGAGTGTATTGTTCTAGTGAACAGTCACTTTGTTTTAACGAAAAACCTAGATGATAACAGTCATGTTCGGTAGTGGCTCAATATAATGGTGTTTAATTTTTTTAAAATATTAATTAATATTATTATTTTAAAAATATCAACCCTTTGAAAGACTTGACTGCATTGAGTGATGATTCATGAAAATGTTGGAGAGCTGGCGCTCAAGATTCTGAGAATGTTTGACTAAGGCGAGGATGGATATAATAGAAATATAATAAATTTCATGAAAACCTCTTCTTTTTTTTTCGGTCAAGAACTTGTTCTTTTTATTGAAAACCCATCCTTTCCATTGCTTTTATAGAGAAAGGAAAGCAAGAGGACTTCCTCAAATGTGAAGCAAAAGAGAAGATGTTGGTGCAGCGTCATTGTCAATGACAAAAGTTCCTACATTCATTCTAGCATATAGGTACAGCAGACACTTGCATACCAACTTGAAAAGAAAAAAAAAATCTTTTTCAAAAACCAATAAAGAAAAAGAAAAAGATATCTCTTCTCGCCATCATAAAAGCCAGCGTCCATTTGGCACAAAATAAAAAGGGCAAAAAAAAAATTGAAGAAAAAGGCAATAAAAAAACACATGAAATTTTCTTCCACAGCCCCCCTTTTTTTAAATTCATAAATATTTTTTTATTAAAGACAATCCTATTTAAAACACTATCAAATATCACACATAAGCACCTTTTTCAATGAAAATTTAAATATCAATTTATAACATTATAAAGAATTAACCATTTTTGTAAGACCCAATTCTCATTGGTTCTTTCAAAGCTACTTTCAAATATAGTGCACAAATATTTTTAATTAAAAACAATTTTATTCAAAGCACAAAGTAAGAACTCAAATTTTAGTTCACCATAACATTACAAGGAACTATACCCCTCCTACTAGATTCAACTTTCATAGATAAATAAACCCACTTTATTATCCACAAAATATAAAATCAATTTCTCAGTTTTACCCTATCCAAGTAACCTTTTCTTATACCAAACCTACTCTTAGACCCTATTGTGTTTGCTTGAAGGATTTTTAGTATAGAATGTTACTAAGAAAGTGAAAATGGGCTCTCAAAGCACATTTGGTATGAAGGAAAAAAATTAATGAAATCCTAAAATAAAATAAATAATGGAGTGAAACGACTTGAATACCCTCGTCATAAAACTACTTTTTTTTACCTGAGAATAAAGGGGGGGAAAAAAGCATGGAAGCTCTACATTGCCAAGTCAAACAGGAAAGCGAAGGCAAGAACGGTGACAAGCAGCGTTTAAGACTGAAAGCCTGAATGGTGGTAGCTCGCGTCTAGGATTGCAAGGGCATGGAAAGTGAGACGGCAAGGCTTGAAAATTTGATTTTTGAGCAAGGGTACTTTTGTCCAAAGAAAACCTCCAGAAAATCAAAAGCATTACATCGCCTCAGAAAAAGCCAGATTCCATCATCTGATGGAATTTTGCACTCCCAAGTGTGCCTCTTACACACCAAACAAGGTAATCTACTCTTTCCCCTCTACATTTAAGGCCAAAATGCCATCAGATAGTCATTTTCAAAGAAAATGATGAATAGACTTTTTGGATAACTTTTGAAATACATTCAAATCACATTTGGGATATGACTTTGTTAAATTCCACAAATAGTTGGATCCTTCAAATGAACTTTTGCCGGACGTAAGCTGAAAACCAAAACCATTTCAGAAACATCAAACCAATGGTTGGGCAATCCCAACTCTGAAGGTGAATTCACCACTTCAGATTAAGCCAAATTCTTTGAACCAGAAAAGTTTCAGCAGTTCCTATTCAAGACTAATTTAAATGACATGAAACTTCCCTGACTAATTTTACCTTGACTATGATATGGGGAACCAGATTTTGAAAGCAAAACTGAGTAATCAATCTTATAAATAAAAGCAGACTCAGCAACATTTATGTCTTATCCGCCACGACATACCCCCAAAACTTCAACACAGCAGATGCCAAACATAACAATTGGGGGGAAAGGCTACAAGTGAATAGCAGACCGTATGATGAACCTAAATTTACATTCTAAGATGAAATTAAATAACCCTCCTGATGCAAGAAATCCAATTACCATGGCAACTTCTGACTTAGTTCAAAGCAGATGACACAAAATCGAATAAAGGACAAGGAAATGTCAGCAAGGTTCTAGACAACCTCACTTGCCACCCAATGTAGGAAACTGCCCAGGATCCTCAATTGATGGGGCACGTACGCTGCCAGCCACATTTCCAGCATAACCTCTTGACCCGCGACCACGCCCCCTACCACGTCCACCTGAGTAGTGCCTTTCCCCATCAGCAGGCTTCAGAAACTCGTTAATGCTGACAGACTAGGAACAAAGAAATGAAATAAAATTAGAGGGAACAAACATGTAAGATTGACAGGTTACAAAGTAAGCAGTGAGAACACAGAACAATGAAAATTCAAATTTACATGTCTTTAAAATTAGAAAGAATATTAAAAGAAAGAAATCAGTCTATTTACAAAATTAAACTTGAAAAACAAACTCGATTGTAAAAGCATTGTTATGTGAGACAAGTTTTTTTTTTTTTTTGACAAGTTGATTTAACATGAGACATATTTTTAGAACTATTGAAAGATCTTCAAGGAACCACAGCATTCTCTTAGATCAGTTGATTGTTATGTGATATAAAGAAGGGTTACCTTACCCAAGCAAATACATAAGTAAATGCAGAGATATAGACAAGAATCTCTACATTAATTTTTTTAAAATCCTCATGTTTTATAACTAAATGATTTGTACTTGGCTTTAGCCAACAACTAACAGTATGACTGTTAAAAGTTTATCTACTATGGTAAAAAAAAAATGAAGAATGCCAGCAAACGAGGCAAAGCAAAGTGTCTGCAATGGTAAGCAAAATTTTTGCTTCAGACATTTGCAGCCAGTAATCATAGTCATATACTAACAAACCTGCCATAGTATTGAAATGATTGTCCTATCAACCCCAACAACTAATGACATATTCCGATCTTCTCCACTGCTCAAACCAACATAAAAGTGGGATACACAAAAAAGTGGAGAAAGTCACAGCCAAAATACAGGATCAAGTATCACTTTGTCAGGGATCAAGTATTCATTTTGTCAGTCATCTCAGACAAATTGAGTGAATCAACACCAACTACCAACAAAAACCCAATCACTCCTTACAACCTTGGATACTAATCAGACCAAATTTGATCACGAGTGCACTTTAAATATTTAGGCAAAAAATATTATATATATACTGTATATATAACTATATACCATATAAAAACCCTAAAAAGTCACACTACTCATGAGCTATAAACAGTAGGGAATCTCATTCCCAACAAGTTTGCAACACACGAAAAATGAACTAGTTGTATGTATACTGGTATGGGATAGTTTGAAGCCAAGTTATGGGAGTGATTGTATCTGCTTCCGATGCAATTCTCACACATCCAATAATGCACAAAAACAACAGAATTTATCCCCTTCCTATCACATAAACCCTACTTCAAATGGATTCGCAACATAGAATACCAAAGAATCAAACAAACCAGAAAACAATGAAAACAAAATGCTGAGAGAATAAATAAAAGCATTACACCAACAAATATCATAATATGCATCAAAGTGACACATTAGGCTCAAACGGATGATAATTCACCTAGCCACAACAAAAGGAGAGCTAGTTCCACACCAATCACCAAAGAGAAGGCCATTCCAAGATATCAACACCCATGAATAGAGAGAGAACAGCATGCAAAGAGCTTAGAATTTAGCGCAAAATGGTTGCAGGCATAGAACACTGGAGCTTTCCTTATAAGATCCAATATTTTTCATACAACAACGTTAAGCAACTATGCCTGTTGTATTTCATTCATTTTGTAAACTCCATAACACTAAACTCAGCTTCTGTGGAAACTTCTGGAAAATGCAAATAACAATACTAAAAAAAGGGGTGGGGGGACTTTCAAAAACTTGGATCTGTAAATTGAGTGCAAGAGTACGACATAAAAGAATTGCACTTCACTAGCTCCGCCAAAACACCAAAATTGAGTTATTAACTTAGTATAGAAGATATCAATAATTAATAATGATTGGTGGCAAGTACCAAAATTGAGTTATTAACTTGGAATAAAAGATTGGTGCCAAGTACCTTTCATAAAGCACAAAATTACAAATAAAATAATTAAAAAATCAGAAGCATGTTCAAAAGCAAAAAAATCATAGGAAATACAAGAAAGTCACACCTTCTTGGATTTCTCTTCCTTGTCAAGAGCCTCTTTGCGCTTGTCCTTATCAGATCTCTGATATGAAGACAAGTGTAAGTACCAAAATCATGAATAACCAATTTAACTATAACCAGAACAAGATGTAACATTCTGACCAGTTTAATGAAGATGTCATCATTGTCTTTCTTGCTTGACAGTTGCTGCATGGACTCAAACTCCTTAACATCTACTTTTCTCTCCTCAGTCTTGAGTGCTTGCAAGGCCTTCCGCTTCTCTTCTAGCACTTTCTCATATTCTTCCAGAGTCATCTCCTGACACAGGAAACTCGCTTTCAAGCACAATACATTAAATGAAAAATGAGCATGCGATTGAGGAACTACATTTACAATTGCATTTATATATAACAAAAAACCCAGAACACAAATGTGAAGGACATCAAGAAATATACAAGCACCCCAACATTTTGGAAACAATGTTCATGAGATAGAATCATCAAATATAAATCTAACAAGTGAAATACACTGGAGCTCTATTCTAAGTATATGAGAAAAGATATTGATGATCATAGTTAGACCCTAGAAGTACAAAGTTCAAAGGATACAGAAAAAGCTCAACAAACAAATGTAAAGCAGCCCATAAAATTCAGTAGAGAAGATACACTTAGCATATTAACCCAACTGAGGCTTATTGGTTTATCATAAAGTCAATAGCTTTCAAATCTATACAGGTCCGATCACATGCAATTTAATACTTTTTTTTTATTAAACACACGACAACACAAATATCTTCTGCTTGTCTATCAAACATGAGAAAGTAAAAAAATGCAGATGAAGAGGAAGCTGATACAGGTTAAATATAAAAAAGCGTAAACAAATGTAGACATTCACTTTCTCCTCAGGCTCTTTCTCTTCAGCTTCATTAGTAGGACTATCCTTGTTGGCATCTGCTACTTCTTCCTCCACTGCAGGCTTCTCATCAACCAAATTCTTATCAGTTTCAACCGCAACTTCCTCAGTCACCCTAAGAAAATCAGAATAAAAATAAATAAATAAATAAAAATGACTTCAGAATCCTAGAGTATTCCAAATAAATGTGTCAATAATTCTATTAGAAGTATAAAGAAGTATAACAAAGAGTACTCACTGGGCAAGTTCATCAGTTGCCATTCCCCAGTTGCCTCGCCCAGCACCATCACGTTTGATCTCATTTCTGCAAATAGAACAAATAAGCTCAATATTGGCAGAAACAAAAACAATGTTAAGTTTTCAACATCTTCTAAGATCACACACCCGCGTCCAGTTCCGCTCCGGCGTTCAAATGTCCTTCGTGGGCGTCCATCTTCACCCACTTCTCCATTGCTGAAGCCACCTCGGCGACCACCACGATAAGGACCACGTGGTCCTCGCCTTTCTGCAGGCCTACCAGTATCTCCTTCTTCAAGAGCCCCATGGCCAGCAGGTGCTCCAGCGCCAGAGAATGAATTCTCATCATTTGAAAAGTCACGGTTAAAGCCGCGACCACGTCCATATCCACGCCCACCTCCTCGTCCACCTCCACGGCCTCCCCGATAAGTGTCACTTCTGGCCTCCCTCACTGTTACATGAAAAGTAACATTGATATTAAAAAGAGAACCATGAAACATGCCCAACCAATACAAAGCATTAAGAAATCATGACCACAGAGAACAGACTATATAAATACACAATTGGCAGAAAAAATGGTAATAATGCATACAAATGACATCAAAGATAAAATTGAGCATTTGCATGAGTAATAAAAACAGATGACAAAAAACATGCACACACATATAACTCCCAAATTACTTTTCCTTCTAAAATTAAGAGAAACATAAGAAGACATCAAAGACATGCTAAAACTGCAGAAACCTATGTGTACTCATATGCAACACAGATTTCTCTCACCATCTGCACTAGATATGACCATGACATAAAAGAAAAAGAAAACTAGAAACAAGAAACAAAGCAAACAACCCACCAAATCAGAAGTCGTATGCTCAAAATATTACCGAACATACCAACGCCTTATCATAGAGCAACACTTTGTTAAATAGACTAACAAACAGAAAGCACATACTTTTCCAAACAACCAACAGGCGGATGATGCTTTTGTGTATCAGAACACATTCACTCAACAACAGCAATAAAGACTACTTCATCCACACAAAGAAAAAACACAAGGAAATCAGAAGCTTACCAGCCTGAGCTGGAGGCGGTGGCTTCGAAGGCATCTGAGCTACCTTGTTCTGCTGCTGTGACTGAGAACGAGCTCCCTGCTTGCCCTGGTCCTGAGCCCCGGCTTTCTTCGGCGCAGCCGCCACAACCTTTTCCTGCTCCGCCGCGATAAGCTGCGACGGGTCCTCGGCATCGTCACCCAACAAATCGAAAGGGTTCATGGTCGCCATTTCAGAAAGCACCAATACAAAACCTCCACACCAATCAGCAGAGACTTACACCAACGAGAAGGCGACCACTGAACCCTATAACAGCAACAACTCCATCGCAAGCAATACAGTCAGAGACAGAGATTCACGGGTAGAAGAGAACAAGAGAGGAACAGAATCAAGAGCGTATATGAGAGAGAAAAACCCTAGCCGCAATAGAAGGCTGTATAGGCAGAGAGAAGAAGAGAGTAAGCGGAAACTAGGCGCAACCTAATCTCAAACTCAGAATTTATCCTTCGAAGCGATGAACTGTTGCGTTTTGAAGTGCTCGTGCAATACGAAAAACTAAAATAATAGTTTTTTAGGGGAAAAATTGTCATGGGCCTCTCGAAAAAATGGTTTGATCCAGTGATTTATCCTTTATATTCAACCCAATTTTGTAGCCTCTCCAGCAGGTTAAATTAAGAGTAAATAAAAATGGAAAATTGGAGTATTGTCACCCTAAAAAATAATTGGAGTAAATTTTTGTTTCTTATTTGATAGGCACATTGAAACTTGTTTGATTATAATAAATAAAGCCATTTAATAAAAAGGAATGACAATAATTTGGAAAGAATGAAAAGTAGTGGTTAACATTAACACCTCAATTTAATTTTGTTTGACATGATATAGAATGAATGGTAGATGGTAGACATTTAAAATCCAGAACACTTGACTATTTCTAAGCAAGTGTCATAACATGTTTCATAAGGGTAAAACAGTCCAAAAAATGATTTATAAGGGTAAAGGGGTCCCAAAAGTATTATTGTGCATTTAAAAATATGAACAAGGGCAAATTTGAAAAATTATAACACATCCTTCATAGCTAACATGTCACATACTGTAGTGTGTGACATGAGGGCAATGCGTCACAACTAATGCATCATACTCTACACATGCACAACACAAAGAGTGCAATTTTCCCTCTATGTTGCACACCACATCTAATTACACATGCATTGTAGCACATGTCAACCAATATACTAGATTGTAGATTGATCCTCGTTGGCATGATTGAGTAAGGAGAAGGCTCAGTTGTGCTTGATACAGATAATCTCAATTAGTAAATCAAGAGTTGAGATAATCAGGAACTCAAATCTTTATATGTGTTTGTTGATAAATTTGTAAATTTCGTGAAATGCATTTTTAGTTTTTTTTAAAAAAATATGAAAATGATGTGCTTTCTTTTAGAAAATCATGTAGAGTGTGCCAAATATGCTAGAGTATGTTAATAATTGATTTATTGGTTTTAGAAGCATGAATCTCTAGCATATGTGATGATAATGATTTGTTATGATAACTAAATATGGAAGTATGTTTTGGCATGATCACATGATGGGTGGGAGTTCACCCTAGGGAAAGTTGATTTTAATTTACATGGTAAATCTCCATCATAAGTAGAGCTAGGCAAACGGGGTTGAACCTATGGGTTAGGCCATTTAACCTGCACAATTTAACGGGTTTGGTTGAAAAAATTGGCCTATTTTTAAAACGGTTGGGTTAGCCTAACTCCCAAAATTAGCGAGCTAAAACGAGTTAGCCCGTGGGCAAGCATATTTTTAAAAAATAATTTTTTATTTTTTAATTACATTATATTTTTTATAAATCTATAATAATGATAATATTTCTTAAATATATGATTTATGACTCTCAAATATGTTCTTTACATGTGAAATATAGTGTAAATTCTTTTTATAATTTGCAAATAAATTTTTTATTATAATTTGTGAAGACGACTTATTAGTTTTTATAGAAATATTTTGAATATATATTATTTATTAATCTCATAAAATCTATTGATTAAAATTATAAATATGAATTTATTGAGAAAATAATATGGCTTTATATTTAAATTTTCTTTCTCAGTGATCAAAATAGCACACCTAGGCGAAAAGATGATTGATAGTAAAAATCTAGCAAAATGAATTTGCTTGGTTGAATTCTATGTTTATTTTATTTATTTACAATTTTTTTAATTACTAATTTTCTTTAAAATGTGAAATAAATAAATATATTTATCTTATATAAATTTTAAATTATTAAAAAAATTTTGATAATTTTTTGCAGGCCAGCCCATGGGGTAGCCAGCTCGCTAGAAAATGAGTTGGGTTAGATTTTTCAGTCCGTTTTATCTGGCAGGCTGACCCAACCTAACTCGCAAAAATGCCAGCCCGCGTGGGTTAGCGCGCAAGCTGGCTCGTAACTCATTTGCCTAGTACTAACCATAAGTGGCCCCAATGGTTGATACACATATTGCCTGCATTGTTACTACCTACGAGGGTGGCATAGATCAGGCATTGCTAATTTATTATCAATTTGTATGGGTATTGGTGCGAGTCAGGTGTATAACACATGGTTTAAGAGTGTGTCTCAGAGCATTTTGTTTGATAACCCCTCACAATTAAAGAGTTTATACTAATATAGTCATATGGGCAGTCTTATTTGAATTAGTAGCTTATGAATTTAATTAGAGATAATAGGAGACTATAAGGTTACCTGGAAGATGACAAGTCCTAACAAATTCCCAAGTGCTCGAGATTCCTTTCCTTAGAAGAGTAACCCTCTTCTCCCTCATTTTCATCTTTCTCTCCTCTTTTCCTTTGATTCTCATGTCTAACTCACAACCTATTAATCAAATTTTTACACCATACACCACAACATGCTACATATAATGTAGTGTGTCCATCATTAACTCCTAACCACATGAATAACTAACACCACTAATATAAGGATCAACCTTGGCATTCTTATTAAAACCATTTTTTACAAAAACAAATAAGAATTAAGATCCTAAAAATCAATAGAAATTAAAAAGAATACTTTTCCAAAATCAAAGTGAGTTAAGGTTATGCATAAACATAAAAAATCCAACCATGCTTGAGTTAAAAGGACAAAATAGGAGTTTTGTACAAATACTATGTGAGCTTACCATAGCTAAGAGTACATTCATTGTGGCCAACCACGCTTGACTTACTTGTCGTGACCAAGAAAATTGTTCATTGCGGCCAACATACAAGGACACATACACCACGGCTAATATCACCTATGCCATGGCCAATACTACTAGATTACCCTTGCCACATCTTAAGACTTTCTTGTCACAATTAATGACCTTCCTTGCTGTAGCACTAACAAGCATGCTCGCTATGCCCACAAGTTCATCTTACCACAGTAAGGACTGCGTTGTTAGTACAATCATAACAATAATCATATATCTAACTTCAACCATCTATATATGTTCACTCAGACCTCCTATTAGAGTAATCCATGCAAGTGTCAATATGTATATAGTTATGAAAGCTAGCAATTGACATTTATCACAATCTAATGCCAGACAAGAATCCTAGAACACTATACGCTAACTTGAGATCTTAAACTTTTTGCATGATACAAGTGTCTCCCCTCATAATTGTAACATCCCGAGTTTTAATTCCCTGATTAATTAAATTTAATTAGGGTAATTAAGTAAATTGAAGTGGTGTGTGGCCAGAGAGGTCTAATAATATTATTTAATGTTATTTCAGCCCTGGTTATAGGTCCGGTGTCAAGGCGGGCCACTTGGACATCGAGAAGAGAAGAAAAAGAAGAGTTGAAGCTGCTGTGCCACACATCGACCAAGGGAGGACCTCTTTGTGCCATGCACCACAGCACGTTGTGCGTCCGCCGCAGTGTATGGTCATTTTATGCACTTTATCGTACGCGAATTAAGATAAAAAAAGAAAGAAAAGAAAAGATAGAAGGAAGAGGCATGCCACAACTCTGCTAGGGTTTGTTTAAAGATCACTTTGAGAGTATTTTGAGGGCTACAAACACCTAAGGTAAGTATCATAACCATTAATCTTCCCCTTTTCTCCCACATTGATGAGATCATGGTTAGGGTTTGATAGTAAAAGTGAGATTCTAGTCCATATAGGTTATGGGCCCGAATTTGTTGACTCAAATAGAGTTAATGGAGGTAGATTAGAGTATTTAAATTTAGGTAAGATGAGTTTTAGTGTTTTAGGTTGTTGGGCACCATAAATACTCGAAAATCCCATTTATTATGGTGGTTGGAAGTTTGTGATGCCATTAATGGGAATTTAATGGCTCATTAATGCTATGGAAGCTAAAGGTAATTATTAAACCCAATGGTTAGGCTTTACCTCTTGTAAAGTGAAGGTTGGGCAGATTAGAAGTAGAGATTGAGGGCTTAATTATTTGAGTTTGGGTTGTTAATGGAATTCAAATTGATTGCTTGTAGTTTTGGCTCTTAGCCACTTTTTTAGAGTGGAAATTCAAGCTTGGAGGCTGGTAAATTGAGGGGTAAACCTTTGACCTCTCAAAAGTTTGAGGTAATCAGGGAAAAACTCTACTTTGGGTAGTTATATATTAATTGATTGTTATTTGATAATTGAATGTGAGTTGCAAATGTTTACATGCATGGAATGGGTTGTTTAGGTAAAAACTATATGTATATTTCATTGAATGTCTGAAGAAACTAATTTGACTTGAAATGCAAGGTCAAGGGGATTTTGACGATGAGCATGCTATGGTTCTTGAAAAATGAATGTTGGTCAATGAGAAATGAATTTTGAGAAAAAAGATGAGAATATACACTTGGGTAGCACAAAGTCATGAGCCCAATGTGATTGTTGTAATAGTCAGTATATGAGAGTGGAAAGTGAGAACAAGTGAGTATGGTTTATGGCATGATCAATGGCGAGAGTTCGCTTAGGGATTTGGAGTAGAGAAAATCCATATGGTAATTAGGCTGCCCTCCGGTGCACGGGGGCTATAGCCTTGTCCCACTGTTTGTCGAGGGACTGTCTCATAGTTTGTCGAGGGACTAGAACCTAGCTACCTCCACCAGTTCAATAAGGAGAGTAGTCTAGGGTATGAGACACCCCAAGGATTCAAGAATGGGAGAAGACATGGTCTGAGAGTGAGTTTTGTGATCTTTAGCCAGGTCACACCTCATAATTGGTGAGCTTAGGTAGTTCAGTCACACTGATGGAGCCCTAATCAGTATTATAGCCTACGGTTTCAGTCTGAAAAAATAAAGAGGATATAAGGTTGGTTGGTCATTACCTAAGTAATTATATGACGTGTCATACATGCTAAGTGGTAACAGATCACAAGAGTATGGGTCTTGTCACATATCTGAGAATATGACGACAATGCACCTAGTTATGTGAGTAAAGAATGCTATAGAGAGATGAATGATAGAATGTGATATATGGGAAAATGTTTTATAAATTTGATTTCTTTGTGCATGTATTTGTTTTATAATTGATATATAATTGCATAGGGTAGGTTTCACCTTAGTTACTGAGTGGTTAGACTCACTCCTCTTATTTAATATTTTTCAGGCTTTAGCTCTAGTGTTGAGAGGGAGAAGACTAAAGAGGTGGGGAATTAGTACATTCCTTCTTGTATACCTCTAGTTTTGTTGTAGTTGTGTAATAGCATATGTTTGCCAATTTTAGGATGAATATTACCCATATTTGTACTATTTTGGTTTGGAAATGTTGAAATTATATTTTGGACCCTTAAGCTTAGTTTATGTTGTCTTATATAGGTTTATAGGGCCAAAATACTAGTGCAAGTATAGAAAAGAAGATTTGAACATGTTTTGAATGTTTTGAGTTGAATGCAATGCTATTTTACCTCCCCTTTTGCTTTTGGTAAATTGGGTTGAGAAGTGAATTTCAATTATAATGATGTTTCAAGGCTTGTGACGTGTTGTACTAGTAGTTGGAGGTCCATTGGACATGGTCCAGGTGTTAGAAAAAACTTTTGGCACTTGTTGAGAGTTTTAAACACCCATTTTGTATAAAAGTGTGGAAAAGTGGTTAAATTGTATTTGGATATCCAACTTCTTAGTGTGATGTGTTTTGGAAGTAAAACCCATGCCATCAGCTAGTATAAGAAAAGAGCTTTTTGTAGACAACTAGATCACAGCATTCGGACGTCAGACGAAGAATCAAGGCAAGTTGGAAGTTTCCCAATTTTGTTGTCAAATTGACAGCAGAACCAATAAAAATTCGTGCAACACATCGCGGCATATGGCGCCTAAGCCACGGCACATGGTACAGAGAGCAACACGCCGCAGCGTAGAGTGCGCCCGCCGTGGTGTACTGCTCTGTTTTTTAGCACATAATTATTCTTTACCGTTTTTAACTTATTTCACTCCTTTGAGGTATCCTATACTTCCAAAACTTATGTTTACTCTAATATAAAAGATTTTTATTGATATTATATTATTTCTATTTAAAAAACTTGGAATCTCTTATTTTAAATTAAAAACTTGGTAATCACTCTTCGGAGATAATCCCTCGATTACCATGAGTCTGATTTATTAAATGTGTTTAGTAGAGTGAGATATTACAATAACAATATATATACAAGCATAGTTATGACCATGTCCATTTCAATTCAACACAACCATGAACTTGCACTAATCAATTGATCAAATGCTCAATCTCATGCTTAGCAATTCATACTGAATCATCATATAAATCATGTTATTGCCAATTACAACAACAATCCAACATGCTTAAGAGTCACAATTCATAATAAACCCATTTATGCAACTAATCAAACATATTCTATTATCACATATTTTATGCCATAACATGCCAACTCATAAATTGCAAGCATGATCATACATTAAAATCAAAATTTCGATTACCTCAACTCTTAGACTGCCACTCCAAAAGTATGGTTTGAATTTTTGAGAGAGCTTCTTATAGCAGTAAACTCTAAAACAATCAATCTATAATTCATGATTAATAACAGCATTAATGAATAATTGTCACTAATTAACCTTCATCTCAATTAAGACTTTAATCCCTCAATTAGCGAATTAAGTCCATATCTCACTTCTATTAACTTATTTAGCCTTTAATAAGCTTAACCAATACTATTAACTAATTTCATTAGTTTAATCTAGGTTAATTAGTATTAGGTCAATTCTAATCCTATCATTAATACCTATAACCATTGTCATTAGCATGGGCTAATGATTAGAAGCTTAAACAGCAACTTTAGACTCTATTGAAGTCATTAGAATGGCCAAAACTCGGCTCAATGTTCAAACAACAACTCCACTGATCCCTAAAATGTAGAAGAAAATGCAAGAAGGGAGAAGAATAGAAAGGGAAGCTTACCTAAGGAGTTACTAGCCCTATATAGCCTCCAAAAGTCCTCCAAAATGAACTCTAGTAGAGCTCTTGTCATTTCTTCTGCTTGCCTTTCTCTTCAAAACTTTCTTCCCATTTGTTGTTCTAAAATGCATCTTGGGCATTTTAAACTCAACGCATCTACCATGGCGAAGGACATTGTCTGCCGCGATGGATGGCATAATCTGCTAACCCTAACTTAAGCCTAATTCTTCTCCAGTCCTCTTTTAAGCTCCATATAAGGTCTAATGAAGGACAAAAGAAATAAATATAATTGGAAAAGGCAAAATATATTCATAAACATAAATACAAAAAGTCAAAACAAATAAAAATAAAATAGCTCCCTAGTTGGGCTACTTTTCTATCCTAATTGAGTAAATTAGAAATACATAGTAAAATCAAATAATATTATTCTAAAATATCGAATCATATAAAATGATTACAGAGAAAATTAAAAAGTAAAAAAGAAATAATTATGATATGCAAAACTCCTCAACGATCTTACTTTCAGCCTTAAAAATGCTTCTATCGGCTTCAAGTATTTCAGAGAGAATTCTTAAAATATTCAGATAAATGATCAAATACCTTTCCTCTTAATGTAAGGGAGTATTTATGTTTAAAGTGAAAGCTCCTTCTTAGATTCTTAGTTGATGTGGCACTATATATATATATATATATATATATATATATCCATTGCTCCTCATCCTGCGCCTTTTGTGCTTGCTTTTTTCCTTTTTTTTTTTTTATATTTCATTAATCAATTCTCTCTTCTCACAGCTCATGTCTTCTTCCCATGCGCAAGTGGGTGTGTATAAACCGATTTATTCTTTTCTTCCCTCTTTTTATTTTCATTTATATTTTACCAGCACAATACAAAGAACAAATTGTATTAGTGGATTTCATAGTGAAAATTCTTTCTCATCCTATGATTAAGTGATAAGAAGAAAAATATATAAATTCTAATTAAATAGATATAATATCTTAATAAATTTAATCAAATATAAACCAAAATCTATACCTAATTAATTATAAAATATATATTTATCAAATATGGGGCAATAATATATAGTAAGTTAGTTTAGAAATAGTTTAGTTCAATTATGAATAATTTAGATTTTTTAGGAATTGTAAATTTAGTTCAATTGTGAAGGGTTTAAAATAATTACTTTAAAATTTTGAATAAAGATTGAATTGTCAATAGAATAGTTTTGATGATTTTAAATTGTAAATAGTGTAGTTTTTAATAATGAGCAGTGTAGTTTTGATTTTGGACTATTTTGAGATATATATCTATATTTGTATTGGATGGGATTTTTATTTTTTCAAAAAACATGCCATATGGAATGATTATGGCAACAATTGTCCATCCTCTACAGGTGGCCATATAGGATGGCTATTGCTATAACCATCTTATATAGTTTCAAAAGTTTTAGATTTGGTTCAATTTGGAACCTCATATTGTATGATTAATTCATAACTATCTTATGTTTTTTCATATATAGTATGGTTCTATGATTGTCCTATATGTGTTTCTTTAATAAAGGGTGCTTACAACCATTCTCTGTGGTAAAAAATAGCTGTCATCTATGACCAATTCTATTGTTATGAATGCTCTTTATAATGGTACAACATGAAGTAGCGTATAATGTAACAAACCTTGTATGCTAATGAATTGCAATAAATAAAGAGATGGTCAGTTGGGTCATACCAACATGACTTACTGGAGTTATATGTTAAATTTTTTATATTAAATATACTTAAAGATAATATATTTTATCAAAATAGCTTAGGTCTTTTGATTAGATACTTTCTAAATTTTATATATCATGATCTATTTTTTAATCTTTTAGATGTGAGATTTTTTTTTACACTCTAATACTATGAAATCAAAAAAAATCACACCCAAATGTTCCTTGAAGTTTCATCGTGAAAGGCTTAAAATGATTATTTAAAATAAAAAATTCAGGTCATGAGGAGGTGGTGAAGTTTCATTGTTCCTAGTTTGGCTTTAGCTTTTTTTTTTTTTTTCTTTTTTAAATTCAAACAAGAATCAATGAATAATCAGGGAGTTTTTAAGGAAAGGAAGTGAGAACTCATTTCTAGTACTAAATGATTGGAAACATAATCCTATATTAAGATTACATTCACAGTCTCTTTTATAATATAGAGATTAGTTCAATTTCTCTGGATGTGCATTTTTTCATAGGTTTTTTTAACATCATTTGGACAATAATATATATACACACATATTATTTTAAAAGAAGTAAAATGTAAATAAAATATATTTTTTAATATAAATTTTAATTTCCATTTCAAAAATATGATTTAAAGTAAACATAAGAATAGTAAAAATATAATATAAACTATTCAAATTAAATCCAAATAAATTAATAAAGAATCCAGATATCCCTAAAAAATGCAAAGGATGTGCACACCACAATGTACGAAAAAGAAACAGAAATACCATATAAAATCTACCAAAAAGTAAAAGCGAAAATTCTCAAATCTCTTTTCAGAAAGAAAGAATCAAATCCAGTCTTTCTAGTTGATCAGTCTATTAGCAAAAAGAATATTGCAAAAGCATATAAAGATTCAAACCCAAAAGAATGAGCTGTAAATTTGGTCGGATGTCATTTTTCATAACCCAACTATTGACCATTCAAAGCGGCTTAAATTCAAAGCTTGAAGGATGCTTGATGATATAGCCTTAAGTCATATAATTACTATCATTAATCAGTAATCAATTAACAATTGTTTGCAACTATTTTAGAAGAGAATTCTTACATATAGATTATTAAGTAGTATAGTGTAACATATAATTGCACAAAAAAATATTTATTATATGCTATAATGTTCATAGATTATAAATAATACAATTTATTTACCATACATAAAGGCCCGCCTAATTTTCTGTATTTGAATCATTTTCTTGATTTATTAAGAGAGTGCTTTTGAAATTTTATAGTGTGGGAAACCATCTAACAAGGTGTACTATATATCTTCTTTTTCTTCTTTTGGTGAGATTAATTATATATCTCAAAGCTTCTTCTTCTTCTTTTTTTTTTTCATTCGTTTGGTTTTTTTTTTAAGGAAATGAAAATAAAAAATCTGGGGGAAAAACATGCAAAATGCTCTTATATCTCATTCTCAACAGAGGCCCAATTGGCCCAATAAAAAACAGATGGCAAGAGAAGTATTGGGCCATGGTGTTCAAGCGATCAATGTTTAGGATTGGGCCAATACACCACTATTATAAAATTAATATTAAGATTCTTTTATCGATATGTTGTGATGTCTACAATGATAACCAAAAAAAAAGAAAAAAAAAAAAAACGCACACACACTTGCCCTGTAACAAACATATGAATTTTCCATAAAATACATTCGACATGTTTAGCTTCTATCATGCAATTCCGACCCAACAATTAAATTACATATTGGTATTAAAGTACACATTAACGAAATCAAATATGATCAGCAAGAAGAATAATACACAAGTGACAATTCATTGCTTTATGGTACGATTGATAAAAGCCATTCACTCCTAAAATGCAACTTGTTTTTGTCGTTCTTGCTTCTCCTTGTGGAGAAACTCAGCCACCCTACACAAAGAAAAGGGCAAGCATTTATTGTTATAAAAAAGGGCAAGCATTTATGTGTGTGTGTGTGTATGTTGTCAATTTGTTGAATTTCATAATGCTCCCTTGAATTTTGAATTAAGCACGGATTATTTTAATTTTTTTTAAAAGCATGATAGTTAGGTTCTAAAAGGTTAAATTAATGACACTTAAGTCCCCAACAAAATTTTCTAAAAAATGATTGTAAATATTGATTCAAATCGTTACAAATATTGTAATCTAAGAGTTACATTTGATACTTAAATATTTATGTACAATTAAAACTTTTAAATTTACAATTATTTAGTTTGATATTTTCAACTTATTTTACAAATTTTTTTGAGGATTTAATTGTCATTAATTTAATATTTTGGGGCTTAATTGTCATTTTTCCTAAAAAAAGTAGGTGAACATGACTGGAAATTCAGGATAACATTATTAATTTATTTATTTCACTAATTCAGCATTTCAAATCAAAACAAGCTAAGACTTGTTTACCAAAAAAAAAAGAAGAAGCTAAAACTTAGATCACTTGCTTTGATTTGGATGGGGGAGAAAATTAGGAAGGAAAATTAGTAGAACTTGTAATTTCCCTTCCCTTTCATTTTCTCCCGATGCTTCTCTCCATCCAAATTAAGCCTTAAGGCTCTAGCTTTGGTAATAAAAGTGAGGTGAGGTATAAGTGAAGTAAAGATAAGAGGTTCAAACTTTCCTCTTAGCATAACAAGACAAATGGATAGTGAAACATTGGGTTTCTCAAAATTTGTCTTAATTATTAATTTAGGCCTTTAGGTTTAACTTTTATTAATTTAATTTCTTATATTTTCTTAAGTTATCACGTGAGTCTTTTAAGTTTTCAAATATAAATTAGCCCTCAAACTAATAGAATGTGTAAAACATGTTGATGATTCAACATGTACATGTAGCCGAATAATATCAACTCGACCCTCAAATAAATTTAATTTTCGAGCCTTACATTGTGTTTTATTCTTTTAATTTTTGAGCCTGCTTTCTTTCTTTGTTTTTTTTTGCCTACCTAAATAATTATACTTATTTTCAATAATCTCTATGGTTGGCAACTCAATATTCCATGATCTTTGTTCATAGACCAAATTGATAAAAATTAAATTTAAATGACCAAATCAATAATTGAAATAAAATTAAAGAATTAAGGTCATGTTTGCTTACTAAAATAGAATGGAATAGAATTGATTAAAAAATAGAAGTAAAAATAAGATGATAAAAGTAGATATGTAAGCACATTTAGAAGGAGGAGGGGTAATTTAATTTATGACGTCGGGAATCATGGTTCATGAGATTTTTAAAGGGTGTGATAATTCTCACATTTGTAGTATATATTAATGAATTTTATCATACTTACCATGAAGGAAAAAAAAGTGATTGAATTCATATTTATCTTTATTTTTTCAATCCATTCCATGATATTCCATTAAGCAAACATGACCTAAGAGTTTCATTAGCAAAGGGCAAGATCTTGAGAGAGAGAGAGAGAGAGAGAGAGAGAGAGAGAGTACATACTGTTGGAGGGCTTGTTTATTTGTAGGAGCATCAGGCACTTCTTTGAACTCGAAGGTTGGCAAGTCCAATCTCGTAACTCTCTGCTCTAATATTTGATTTGCCAACTTTTCAAGATCCTTCATGTTTTTATCAGTCGAGTTATCCATTCTTGCCATATCCCCACTTAACTGATCAGTCTACATGCATATCCATCGATCACACATAGCTCATGAATTAAGAAACATTAAATTAAGTAGGGTTAAAGGGTCAAAATGCCCTGAAATTTTAGAGACGCCTAATATCCTAAACTTTTTTTTAGAACATTTTTGCTTCAGAAGTTTAAAAAAGAGATCATTTTTGCAATACCATCAAATATTTGAAATGTTGACCGTTAAACTGAAGTTTGACTAAAGATAGTTTTGTATTTTTTCCTCCTTTCTTCTGTGCTTAGTCTCTAATTTCATTTTCCAGTGAATTCTTTAACTTTCTTCTTCTAGTGAATGACAATGAAGGTCAAAAATGCATAAATGAAGGAGGGGAAAACCATAAAATTATATACTGGTTGAACTTCAGTTAATGATAAACATTTCCTATATTTGATGATGGGACAAAATTCTCTTTTTTTGAAACTTCTAGGGCAAAGATGCTTTAAAAAAATTTAGGATGCCAGGCACGTTTGGAGAAAAAATCCTAAAGTATTTTTGCCATTTAACCCAATTACATACTAGAATGTTATATATGTTAATAAATTGGAGCACATGATTATTATTAGGAATTGATGATAATAATGTACCTGAATTCTGAGATAGTTATTCGAACCAAGGGCTTGGAAAACAGAGGCAAGGTGATAATCAACCATGTCCTGACTTCCATCAAGTGTGAGTTCAGTGAGAGGACCACTTGCCCATGCAAGCATTCCCCAATTAGAAGCAGCTCTGGCATCATAATCTGTGTTTGGCTTCTGAATCCCAGTTCCTAATGATACCAAATATATTTTTGAATAATCATTTGGATCCACTTGTAAGCACTCCGTGTTCCCTTTCTTCTTTTGCTCTATTATCTCACTTATCGCTACTAAAGCCTGCCAATATCATATCCATGTATTGAAAATATGTCAATCAAATCATTCAATATGTTTAATATGCATGAATATAATAAACTCTTTCCTGTATTTATTATAAGTCACTTTCAATCATCTTACTAGAACTAAAAAAGGGTGATTAACTCATTTAATATATCTTAAAATTTAAAAATAATTCAACTTTATCCTTATTAAAGAGAAAAACCCAATATTCGAGGAGCTACATAGAAACATTTCTAATGATAACAAATATATTTTTGAATAATATCATTTGGGTCCACTTGTAAGCATTTTGTGTTCCCTTTTTTCTTTTGTTATATGATGTCACTTATTGCTACCAAAGCCTGCCAATATGGATAATCCATATGCATATATTAATATTACATCACTCAAAATAGAACTCTTCTAATCAAACTATAGTATTGATTTTAATTAAGAAAGCATTAGTAGAATTATAATTTTGTTGCTTTATTTCTATGTTATTTATTTAATACTCATTAGATTAATAAATAATTTTATAAATATAATTTTAGTTAAATTACATAATTGTAATCCCTGGATGAGTCTAACACATCAGAAAATTATTACTTTTAAGTTTTAAATTTAAAAAGAATATTATTTAATTTAGATGATACTTTTTTTTTTTTGAAAAAAAAACATAGTATGCTGACTCGTGAATTGCATGGTTATATTTTAAACCGCTGATCGGACAAAGATACCTTTCAATATGAGAAATTTCTAAGCACAAAAATTCACAAAATAATAATTGATTAATTGATTTATCTTAATTTTTACTCTCTTCATTTGAAGATATAATGCATTTTTAATCTATTATAAATTACACTCTCAATAAGTTAGTTAATTATTTTTAAAAAGATGTATCATGTTTCTGTGTCTACCCTTATTTAATTGGTGTCTTGTCCAAAGGTGAATGGTTTATTAACTTATTTAATTATTAAGGGTATTTTCTTAGAAAAACTCATTAATTATACATTGAAAAACTACAATTCCTTTATAGCTTTTAATAGCTAATCTCATAAAATGCCTTGGTTTTCAAATGGAGAGTATTGGTCAATACCAATACTATGGGGTCTCATTTGGTTGCTAGAAAGGATGAGAATCGAATGGATTGAAAAAAATAAAAATAAAAAATGAACAAAATCACTCTTTTCCCTCACAATGAGTATGACAAAATTCAATATCATATATATAAATGTAAGGATGATTACACTTTTTAAAAATCTCATCGATAATGACTTTCAATTTTATAAATTAAATTACCATTCTCTCTTATGAATATGATTCACCTATCCCCCTTCACATTTTGATCACCTTAATTTTGTCATTATTTTTTCAAAGAGTAATACTTATCTACTTAGCCTTATATACTTAGTATACCTATATCCAATCAAATCATAACAAGTGAATCTTAATATACTAATAAAATTGATAATAAGAATTTATTATAGAATAAATAATCTATACAAGATTCATATGTCTTGATTTAATTGAAAAAAAACACATTAAGTATATAATGTGACATATATAAGTTTTCTCCTATTTCAATTCATCACTTTCCTTTCGTTTCTAGCAATCAAGCGGGAACTAAGTTAGACAATATCCGAATCTAAATTAATAGACATTATAAACTGATTAGGACGAAGATGGTTATACCAAAAAAAATGTCATAGAAATTTTCAAGCTTTAGTAGAAGAAAACAAAAAGAAATAATTACCGGATTATTTGCTATGACACCACCATCAATCAAATTGAATTCTTTACCATCGTTGGAAAAATAATATGGTGGAAGGTACGTTGGCGCTGCTGAAGTCCCAATGCATATATCTGATAGCTTGGCATCTATATATGGAATTGTTTCCAGCTACACCATCAAAAATACCACAAATTAATTACCAAAAACTACCAATTAAAAACACCTCTATATTAATTAATTATGAATACCTCAAAGCTTGAGAAAATAACAGGTCGGACTTGCTTCATGTCAAAGGTTGGAATGACAACATTGGTCACTGTCTCGTGCAGTTTTGTGTCCTTCAACTTGTTTTCTATGGTCCCATGTAAATACTTCCCATCGTACTTGGGTTTGTTTAAAAAAACTTCGATTTTTCTTATCAAGCTGTGACATCATACATATACAATTAGTTGTTAAAAAAAGTAAAAATAAAAATTCAATTTCCTTTATTTTAGTTTTAACATGTACTTTAGTCAAGTTCTAAACATTAATCGTTAAAAATATTTTGTTAAATATTCTAAATTACTTAATTTTATTATTGTAAATATGTTGAAAAATCTAGAATTATTAATTTACCCTCATAATCTAATTATTTACCCTCTTTCTACATATTAAATAACTTTAAAAAATTAATTATGATAATACTAAAGTACATATTTTTTAAAAATATTGTATTAAAATTAATAAAATTTAAAGAAAAAATAATATAGGTTAAGTTGATCATGACTAATTTATTCTTTAATATATTAAATATAAATTTCATTATAATTTGTTGGCACATATATATGTTTGGAATATTATTTTAGCCAGCTTATGTATTTAAATTATTAAAAAGTATCAAATAAATAAGTTTACACAATTAAAAATTTTAAAATATGATTAAAATTTTAAGCTATATGCATTAAATTTTTTTAACCAAAATGATTATTAATATCATTATGCTAAATAAGGGTATTTTGGTCCAAGATGTACAACTTAACCGTCAACAACCATGGTTGTATGGATGAAAATATAATTTTAAAAATAGAAGAGAGATACATGTTATGTAACTATTAATTGGAAAGAGAACATATGTGTAGGTTTTAAAGAAGATGAAAAAATTTCTGCAATTAAAATGAAAGAGAGAGACAGTCAATGTATTTTAAACTTAAAAAACTTAGAGCGGAGAAAAATTAACAATTAAAATTAATTTTTAAAAATTATTATTATTTTGTTAGATAGTTATATGTATTTGTACCTTGGTTCTGGAAAAATACGCTTTGCTTCGTTTTTGTAGAGATCCACAATATCTTGAGCAGTATATTTAGGACGTTGACTTTTGTCTGGTATCGTAAGTAGGGAAGTGACAAGTCCACCAGTGCTGGTTCCAGCTATTACATCAAAATAGTCTGCGATTCTTGCATTTTCATCATATATCTGATCTCAATCACCAGAAATTAACAAACCCTAATGATCGTTAGTTTCTACTAATGTTGACACAAGAAATATTAAAAAATGATAAGAAATTGCTAACTGATCAAAGAATTCAAATAATTTTAAGCAAACCTGAAGCTGTTCCTCAAGGTATCGTAGAATAATTGCAGGGATGATGCCCCTAACACCACCTCCATCGATGCTGAGAATAGTAACAACCTTTCCATAAGCTGAAGGGGGAAGCTTTGCCATGAAGATATGAGGAAGATGACTCTCTCTCTCTCTCTCTCTCACACACACAATTAATCTAATAATTGATTGATGAGATAACAGCTAATTCATTGGGTTTACAAATATATAGACACACACACATTCTTCATTCAAAGCTTGTGAAGGGTGTTTTTATATTATTACTCCTTACATCCCAAATTATAAGATACTTTTAAACAAAATCTCACATATTAATAAACTTCATTAAATACACTTAACAACCTTATCTTTTCAAAATAAAAATATAAACTTCTAAAAATACCCATAATTTAATATATTAAAAAGAGAAGGGATATAAATTAATTATAGAGAGAGAAAGGATAATATTAAAATTGGTGCATTTAATGAAACCTTAATCTACTCAAAATGTCTTATATTTTGGGATAAAAAAACTCCTTCAAAAGTGCTGTATAATTTGGAATGGGGGGAGTATTAGGTAAAATTTCTCTCAAATCCCACACGAGAAATCTAAACATAGAAAACTTTCATGAAATTATAAAATTACACTGAAATTGCATGTCCTTTAGTCAAGTTATCAATTACTGCTAATAGTTGTTAAATATTGATATTTAGTTGCTAACTAAACAACTTCACTAACAAATATCTAGTAATAATCGACAATTTCAATATATTAAGTTGACAATTTGAATAAATGAGCCAGATTTCAGAGTAATTTTATGATTACTAAAACTTATTAATTTTCTGTATTCAGAGATATATTGCGCAGGACCTTAATTATACGAGTGATTACCTTATTATTAAATCCTTAAGACTTGGGATAATTGATAATGACCAACTCTTTAGTCTCTTTGGGAACAAGGAAGAACGAGATATTATCGCTTGACTTTTCGAATGATAATTTATTTTATTCATATATATATATATATATATGTTTAAATATTTAGTGCCTTTCTTTTGCTTGTGTTCATGGGCTTGGTTGAAGGTCATAATAAATTAAAAATATTATGTATAACATCCAATAGATTAGGATAATAAGACTTCGATCACCTGATTGAAACGGAATAATGATAAGAAATAAATTAATTCATACATGGAAATTATATATAAGCCCACCACACTTGAATTCCTTTCTTCCGTACTCATCAAGAAATTATATATCACAGTTCACATTATGATACAGGACATTAATATAAAAAATTATTTAAAATATTAGAAAAATTTATTATTTAATCTCTATAGTTTTGACTAAGTTGAAACTCAGTTTTTAAATTTTAAATTAATATAACTCAATTCTTATATTTTTAACTTAGTTGAAACTTAATCATTAAACTTTGATTTAGTGTAACTCAATGTTTACAGTTTTAACCATTTAAAATATTAATTTTTATATTTTAAAAAATAAAATTATAAAGACTAAAATTATTTTTGAAAGTTAGGGATTAATGTTTTAAATTATTAAAATTATATAAACTAAATTGCACTGAATTAAATTTTAGGGATTGAGTCATGTACAACTTAGTGAAAATTATAAGGAGCAAATGATTAATTTTTTTTAAATATTAATTCAAACAATCGATGTTTAAATATTAATTGATGAGTAGGCAACTTGATTAATTAACTCGGAGCCTCAAATAATGCGTGATAAACAATGAAATTGAAAAGAACAATTCAAATACAAAATTGAAACTTCACGTATTGGATTAGTACTCAACGTGTATGCATTAGTTTAACTAATATGAAAATGAAATTGAGGATATGGAAGGGAACTCGATCCCTATAATATTTTTAGTACGATCTATATAGCTGCTTCATATCTTTACATATAATTAAATCTTAAAAACCATCAATTGTAACTTGTAAGATTCAAAGCTAACTAATAAAAAAATGTTCATTTTCATATTAAAGTTTTGAGCTTGCGTATGAATGCTAAGACTTAATATTTATAATATGTCCACTCTTAATTTATTCCTCAAAAAATCTTTCTCATGTAGCATCAAACATAACCTAATTCTTTGATCTGACCGGTTGACCCTACCATACACTTATAAAGTATTAATTAACACAAAATTTATATAATTGATCATTGCGTAGCAGGATCAACAATTTAAGCTAGCAATCACAAATTAAACAACAAAAAAAACCTTTGGAAATGTACTGCAATACTATAATAATAGAATTGGTTAAAACAGGATGATATTTTTCTTATAAAAAAATAGGATGGTACTCCCTCTAGTTCTATTTATAGGGCAGAGAGAGAATGATTTTTTAGTCTTATTTATAAGTTACGTCATTAAATTTTCATTATAAATTTTCTTTTTTACCCTCCATTGAATGTTGAGTAGAGAAAATATGTTATTGAAGTGTGTATATTTAACAGGGGCAAAGTTAAGAACTTATTAAATTTTAAGACAGAGTTAATGAGTTTTAATGTTTGTCTTAATATTAATAAAATATGTTAGAAGTGATTTATAAATAGGACCATAGTAGTATTTTTTTAAACTTGATATTTTTTTTCTAAGGCTTATGATAGTTTTATGAAAATTTCTTCTAGCAATTCTTCAATGGATGAAATTTCCTATTGGTGTGCATAAAATTTAGATGCATGGCAAGTGTACGGATCAAATGTAGTAAAGTAGTGAATCAAGGTCATCCCACAAAGAATTAAAGTAAAAGGGATTGGGCACAAAAGAAATTCGAAGAGTGGAATTTTTAGAAACTAAAAATTTAGTATGAACCAAGGCAATAAAAATGAGTTTAAGAAAGGATAAGTAATGAAGAAATACCTTAGGAATTCTAGTCCCCTTTAATTTTATACTTTGCAATTCAATTTCTCCTAGTTAACTAGTTTAATTTCAAATTTAGAATCAAAGCTCTCAATTATGTTTAAGTGTCCGTTGATCATAAAAACCCATAATCTAACTAATGCTATGATGTTTATGGTAAGTCATAATTCAATTATACACAAACTTTATAAATATTACCTAGGGCTCTTGAGTATATATCCATCTCAAGTGCAATTAGATAAATTCTAATCCTAGATTGTTTAATTAATGGTTTATTTGCAATTCTCTTCTTTCAAAGGCAAATTTCAAAACCCAAACTCATAATAGAGTTGGCCATCCAATAGCAGGAGGATAATAAATTCATATTAAGCACTAAGCATCCATTAAACTTCAAAAACCAAGAAGAAATCTAGCTAAAAATTGTAAAGGTTCATAGAATCTTTAAGGTTTAAACAAAACTAGCAACACAATGGCTCCAATTGTGCAGAGAAACTCAACAACAACACAAAGAATTAAAGGCATAAAGTAGAAGAATAAAATGCAGAAAAATCTCCTCAAGAAACTCCAAAATGACTCTCCAATTTTCAATCTAGCTTCCAAGCCCTTGTTTGTTTCCCAAAATCGCCTCTTAGACCTCAAAGTCTGATGAGAACATCGACCTCCTCAAAACCCTAGCCTCCAACACTTAAAAACATGTCAAAAAAAAAAAAA